>NC_052350.1:56070800-56146764 GCF_009727055.1 Benincasa hispida | reverse complement strand
TATACTAAAATGACGATCATAAAATCCACCATATATCCATTACAAAAAAAAAAAAAAAAAATCTACAATTAGTTATCTCAAAAAGAAAAAAGTTATGCACATAATTAGTCATCACTTAACTAGTGATCTAAAAGAAAAAATGTCCAAAATGTTACATCCCCAACAAGCTCCAACTTAGTCTTGCACATATAATGAGATATATATCAAATTATTTTCAAACACAATTCACATATTCTCAATAATTTCAAAAGTTAAATATCAAACTTAAGCAAACTCACTGTTTATATAAAATGATCAATCCATTTTATATTATGAGCCATAAGTTGGTCTAGAACATAATTATGACAATTCAGATAACTTCAACCTTAATTATCACAAAAAATTCATCATGTCACAATAAATATAAATTGTCAAACATTCCCCATCTCAAACCACCACAAGTAAAAAAGCCGCCCCCCCTCAGATATTCATTCGCTCCCCCCTCCCCAAAACATTTTTTCCCAATAACAAAACAAAAATATTCTTCCCCCTTGCAAAACAACAAATATAAACATATAACATCAAATACAAACATATTCTTTTATTCTCCTCCCCTCCCCCTCCACCCGCCATATAGATATTCATTTGCTCTCCCCTCTCCAAACCATTTTTTTCCAATAACAAAACATAAATATTCTTCCCTTCCTGTAGAACAACAAATACTAACATATAACATCAAATACAAACATATTCTTCTATTCAGAGCAACAAATACAAACATATTCTTCTCGTAACAACAAATGAAAACATATTCTTCTATTCAGAACAATAAATACAAACATATTCTTCTATTCTTCCCCTCCCCTTCCCCCTTCCCCATTTTTTGAAATCATTACACAAAAATTAAAACTAATTTAACTAATATGAACATAAGTTGAACTAATGCAATTACCTTACTAATTGAAGAACTTCCTCCAGTGAGTCTTTCTAGAAATTCATTCATTTGACTGAATCTTCTCCGGTACTCTTGACATTGCCTTTCTAATGCTTCTTCCACAGTAGCTCTATTTCTCTTATTCTCTCAACATTCACTCTCCATCCGTTCTTCTATCTTTGTAAGGCATGCCTCTAGTGATTGGACATAATCTTGTGAGTACGTTTCTTTTCTACTTCGAGGTTGTTTTGGTTAATATCCCATCCCTTTAACATATGTACTTCTTTTTCCCTAAAATGGTTTCCATAATTTCTGAAGGAAATCTGACATGAGGATTTTCATTAGCAGGGAAAGGATCGTTCCAAATTTCAATCGTATATGAACATTAACAATTACAGTACACAAATGGAAACAACAGGCTATGCACAAACGAAACTACAACATGCTTTTCTAAAGATCAAAGGATAGAAGAAACTTACCTTTGAAGACTCATCTTCAACACCCTTGATCACAAACGCTCGAACAGACTCCTAGACTACCACACACGAATGCTCGTCCACCACGACCGCAACACAGCGAAACCAACAAAGAACTCGAACACCGCGATCTCCAAGATCACGAACACTCCGAACTCCACGAATGGCCTCCACAGAAACTCGACTGTGTCGAGTTGAGTATGACACCACCAAAATGGCTACCTTGTTATTCGGTGTGAGAATCCAGAAGTGTGGGCTCTATGTGGACTTGGTTAGAAGAAGAGACCAGAGGAACAATCATGTAAATGATTGAGCAAGTGGGAGATGTCAAAGTTTATCGTATAGACGATGCCTAATCGTTTAATAAAAGTTATGTGATCGTTTAACAAAGGCTGCATGATCGTTTAGCTAACCGACCAACTAAGTGATCTATCATATAGAAACACTCCACGATCGTCTAGTCTCTCCAAACTGTCGTTTAATAAATCTTATTTACTTGACAGTCTTTCCGTGAGAACTTTCTGAGAATAGAAATCTCCAATCAACAACTTCTAAATTTAGGAAAAAATTTTTCCTTTTATCTCACGGTTACCATGAAACCATCAATAACCTCCCATTCAATTGGTTATCAGAGAAAAAGATTTAATTATCCAATAATTAATATATTATAAATATAAATGATAACCAACTTACCATATTATATTTATAACCTATAGTTTTAATATTTCCTCATGAAACATATAAACTATAGCTCTTTTTCTATTCCATGGTCCTTAATGTAAATCTCATTTACATTAACCCTCCACTTAATGTATCTCATACACCACACCGATCATATCATATATAATCGAATTACCTCTTGTCAATTTGAACATTTCAAATCAACACCAAGAAATGATCCTCAACTTGAATTCATTGAGCTACCAAGGGGACCTTATGAACTTGTAGCTCGAAGCTCCAACGGTAGTAAATAACTGACTAAACTCTTTAGTCACGGGATCCACCATCCGTTAACTACCAGGCGCTTCACTAAATATTGGTAGCTGAGCTCTCCTTACTACAGATATATTATGTGTCCATCTTAACCAATCAACAATGCGATAACCCTTCACAGGTCGCTTATAAGTACCGCTAGGCCAATAATCGTTACGCCCCTGTAGTTACATCTAACTCCTTAAGTACTGCTAATCCCTCTAATGAACATAAGTCATAGTCCTACTATGACTGAGTCCTCTCTTCCAAAGAGAAGCTGTGGCTACTATGTTCAAGCCCCGGAATCAATACTTAAGGGAGCAATCTATCTACTTACCCCTGCTTTGGGGAAGGAGTGAATTCCATCTTGTGTAATTGAGTTCCCAACTCCCAAATTAGACAAGTCCCCAAAAAGGTAGACATGTTGAGTTGGAAATCTGGCCACTCTCACTCATACTAATCAAAAGACCACCTTCAAAGGTAGGAGTTCCCAAAAAACTCAAGATTGAGATCATGTCACATATGGTCGTTTAGGTCAGATGTAAGTCTTCAGTATCAACAACGTTATATACAGAAACGAATCATCTCGTGGTCCAGTCTTATACAAACTCTTTGTATAGGACACCCCCGCTCACATGTCTCCACATGAATGGTCAGGATCTACCATCTGTAGTAGTTCATAACACTTGCAAACCTCTACAAAGCGAGCTGTATCCGTACTGTCACTAGGATCAGGAATCCCTCCTTAATCCTTATACTACAGAGCTATTTAGGTTATCACTTAAGGCATGATCCACTTGTATATCTCATATACATGCTTAAGTTTACATAAGATAACCATGGAGCTTTGTTTATTGGATATGAGTAAATGCCAGAATGATCTCTTATTTTATTCATAACAATGTGTATATATTACAAACTACGAGACTCCAGGAGAATTAGAACACCAATCCTAATAATCTCCCATTTGTTCTAATGCTACGGGAGACTAATGTACAATACAAGATAAATACATGTACATATACAATAAACTAGGGCATACCTTAGTATCATCTCCCACTTTCTCTAGACAAGATGTCGCATGTCCCACAGACCCAAAATCTCCAACTGACCCTCGAACACTTTAGTCGTGAGAGCCTTTGTAAAGGGATCAACAATGTTGTGCTTCGACGCGATCTTGGTGACTATTACATCATTGCGATGCACAATCTCCTTAATTAAGTGGTATTTTTGCTCTATATGCTTGCCTTGACGATGACTCTGAGGTTCCTTTGAATTTACCAGAGCCCCGCTATTATCACAATAAAGAGCGATAGGAAAATCCATATTTGGAACAACTTTCAAATCTCTAAGAAATTTCCTCAGCCAAACAGCTTCCTTAGCTGCTTCACAAGAGGCTACGTGTTCGTCTTCCATAGTGGAGTCTGGGATGCATCCTTGCTTGATGCTTCGCCACACTACAGCCCCTCCATTCAGAATGAACACTGACCTTAATGTCGATTTACGAGAATCTCTATCGGTTTGAAAGTCAGAGTCTGTGTATCCTGTAAGGATCAGATCCTTATCTCCATATACGAGCATGTAGTCCCTCATTCTCCAAAGATACTTGAGGATCATCTTGACCGCCGTACAGTGATCAAATCCTGGATTGGACTGATACTGACTGACAATCCCTACTGCATAGTAAATGTTGGGTCTGGTACATAACATTGTATACATTAAGCTTCCTACAGCTGAAGCATAGGGAATTCGTCTCATCTCCTCAACCTCTTAAGGTGTCTTATGACATTGATCCCTAGACAAAACGATTCCATGCCTGAAGGGTAAAAACCCTTCTTGGAATCCTGCATCCTGTACCTGATCAACATTTGATCATGTACGATGCCTGAGACAAGGCTAATCTTTTGTTCTTACGATCCCAAATGATCTGAATCTTTAGAACGTATTGTGCCTCACCCAAATCTTTCATTTGGAACTGGGTAGTTAGCCATCTTTTAATGTTAGTCAAAAACCCTACATCATTCCCAATGAGTAGGATATCATACACATATAATACCAGGAAAGCTACTGAGCTGTTGATGATCTTCTTGTAAACACAAGGCTTATCAACGTTCTAATCAAAGCCAAACGACTTGACCACAGTGTCAAATCTAATGTTCCATGATTGAGACGCTTGTTTTAGCCCATAAATGGACCTATTAAGCTTGTAAACTTTTTGCTCTTGATCTGGAACTATGAACCCCTCTAGTAGAGTCATGTAGATGGTTTCCTCAAGATTATCATTAAGAAAGGCAGTCTTGACGTCCATTTACTATATCTCATAATCATAAAACATGGCTATGGACAGAAGTATCCTGATAGACTTGAGCATGACAATAGGTGAGAAAGTTTCCTCATAGTCCACTCCCTCGACCTGGGTATAACCCTTTGCCACGAGTCGAGCCTTAAAGGTTTGTACCTTTCCATCTACACCTCTCTTTCGCTTATAGATCCACTTACACCCAATAGGTAGGTAGATCCACAAGCTTCAAGACATTATTAAAGTACATAGACTCTATTTCTTGGTTCATGGCTTTAATCCATTCATCCTTGTCAACATCTTCCATTGCTTTCTTAAAAGACAATGGATTGTCGACTCTATCATTAGAAATGACGTTATGGGCTTCAGTCAAACCCATGTAGGGATCTAGTGGGTTCTAACCCTCCCACTACGTCGAGGCAGTCTCAAATCTTAAGCTGGTTGACTAGATGTATCGACCTCAACAACTCTTGTTGATCTGTCAGTCTGTTCAACAACTCTTGTTAAACCCTCAGTAGTCTCAGTCTCACTAGAAATCTCATGTAAAACGAGCTTACTTCGTGGCTTATGATCCCTTATGTGGTCTTCTTCCAAGAAGATAGCATTTGTAGAGACAAATACTTTATTCTCACTCGGATCATAGAAGTATCTACTCTCGTTTCCCTGGGGTAGCCTACAAAGAGGCAAACTTTCGAACGCGGTTCCAACTTCTTCAGGTTAGTCATTAGCACATGTGTCAGACACCCTTAAATCCTGAAGTGGCGTAAACTACCTTTATGACCACTCCACAGCTCAAAATGTGTTTTAGAAACACTCTTCGAGGGAACATTGTTCAAAATATAGCATGCAGTCTCCACTGCAAAACCCCAAAACAAGTCTGGAAGATGAGCATAACTCATCATAGACTGAACCATGTCCAACAAGGTTCTATTTCTCTTTTTCGATGCACCTTTTTGATGAGGTGTACCAGGGGTCGAGAGTTGCGACACAATCCCATGTTCTATCATATAGTTTTGGAATTGGAAGTCCACATACTCTCCACCACGATCAGATCGTAGTGTTTTTATCTTCTTACCTAACAAGTTTTCAACTTCAGGCTTATACTTTTGAACTTGTTAAGGGCTTCAGACTTCCATTGCATTAGGTAGAGATACTCGTACCTTGAATAATCTTCTATGAAAGAGATGAAATATTCATGCCCACCTCGAGCCCTAACACTCATGGACCACAAAGGTCAGAATGTACAAGCTCCAAGGCTTCCTTGGCTCTGTAACCTTTTCCAGTAAAAGGTTGTTTGATCATCTTGCCTTCGAGGCATGATTCACACACTGGCAAGGAATTTTCTTCTAAACTCTTTAGAAGTCCACTTTTCACCAACTGTTCAATCCTATTGTTGTTGATGTGACCTAACCTTAGATGTCAAAGATGCTTTCCTTAGGAGAAACTTTTGGTATTTTAGCTGTTGTTGCTGTACTGAACATTTCAATGTTAAACAAGGCTTTTATGACTAACAACCTTAATACATATAAGTTATTTTCCATTGAACCAAAACCAATCTTCATTCCATTCTTGAAAATAAACACTTATTCTTAGAAAAAAAGACAGTATACCCTTGTTCAATGAGACAAGAAACCGAGATTAAGTTCTTCTTAATATAAGGAACTACGTAAACATTATCCAATAACAAATAACGTTTCTTGTCCAAAAATAACTTCAACCTACCTACAGCAACAACTGAAACAACATCACCAGTACCAACTCTAAGAGTCATCTCCCCTTGTGGCAACGTTTGCCAGGAACTAAATCTTTGGTAAGAGGAACTGACATAGTTGATAGCACCCGAATCTAGGATCCAGGCCGAATCATCATTCTCCACCAAACACATCTCCAAGACCAATAAATCACATTTACTGTCTTTAGACATCCTCTTCTTTTGGAGAGTAGTGGGATCAGTGTCAAAACCTAAATAATCTCCAAGTTGCATGTCAGAGAACGCTTCCCTTCTATGAAACCTGGATCTCCATTTTCCTACTTAAGTAAGTGATTAAGGGGTTAATTAGGAGGAAGTTAAATTCTATGTTATGTAAATAATCTAATAATTTTACAATTGTCATAATAACTGTAATAATTGTCATCTTCTGGGGATCAACAATTAGTAAAAGTGAATGTAAACTATAATGGTTAGGTATTATAGTTATGATAACCATATTTGATTCTAGAATACGAGTAGAGAGGACCCTAAAAGGATTAAAAGAGGAGAAAACCTTGAAGACTTAAATCCTGAACAGTGAAGAAAGGAGTGGAGAACGGAATAAAATATACAAAATTATTTGGGAAAATTCATGTGGAAGTTGCACGGAGATAAACCATATTCACGGTAGCTAACGAGATTGGAGAGAACATGGAGAGAGCGAGATTGGAGAGAAAATAGGAGAGAGCGAGAGCGGAGGCAGCGAGATTGGAGAGGAAATTGGAGAGAGAGGGAGTGGAGAGAGCGAGATTGGAGAGAAAATAGGAGAGAGCGAGAGCGGAGGCAGCGAGATTGATTTGAGCGAGAGAATGGGAGAGAGCGAGACTGGTTGAGCGAGGCAATGGGAGAGAGCGAGACTCGCTGAGCGAGAGAATGGGAGAGAGCGACACTGCCGAGATCCAAGCTAGCGAGAAGGCTGGAGAGAGCGAGATCCTCAGCGAGAGTGGAGAAAGTGGGAGTTTGAGCGAGATAGTTGGAGAGAGCGAGATTGTGAGCGAGAACATGGGAGAGAGCGAGAGTGGAAAGAACGAGACCAGCAAGAAAGTGGGAGAGAGCGAGAGCAGCCTGAACGCCTCATTCGAACGTCACACCCACGTGAATCGAAGGAAACCGCTTGTGCATCGAATGACCGGGCATTTATGTGTTGAATTTAGCCACGATCTTATAGATTATGCATTGAAAACCCTAAATTGAATACAAACAAAGCTTGAAGACCTAAGGGCAAACGTCAATTAAGATTGAGGTGTCCGATTAAGAGAAATTCTTAAACCCTAAGAAATTGTGTTGGATGCGTTAGGGAAGAACACATTGAACCAGGGTGAAGTTAGCTTACGTTGATAAAGGGAGGATTAAACATTTGGCCATGTAGCCAAGTAGGTGGTGTCAACATCATAGGAGGTTTGGACGCCTATAAATAGAGCCGTTGGGATTTCATTTTCAAATCACAAATCATAAATTTCGTAAAAGAGGGGGAGAATAGAGTGCATTGGACAGTGAGGGTGACGGAGAATGCATCAACTTGAGATGAGAAGATCTCCCAATCTAATCGAGCGTTTGACGTAATTCCAAAGCCATCTGAAAGATAAGAGAGTCTAGTTTTCATGGTGAGGCTGCTGGAGAAGAAGCTCTAAGGAATTGGTTTGGAGAATGAGGAAAAGACAGAGGGGTCGAGC
The DNA here is from genome assembly GCF_009727055.1 of Benincasa hispida. Classification (NCBI taxonomy): domain Eukaryota; kingdom Viridiplantae; phylum Streptophyta; class Magnoliopsida; order Cucurbitales; family Cucurbitaceae; genus Benincasa; species Benincasa hispida. The sequence continues at coordinate 56,138,681 of NC_052350.1, read as the reverse complement.
TATCGGGTAAGCTGAGCCAGTCTTGATGTTTGGATGATTCTGGCTAAACCATGAAGAGTTATGAGCTAAGATTTTATGTTAAGCTTCTTGAGACATTTTAGAATAGTTTGGTAGAAGAAAGTATCTTAAAATAAGGTTTATAACTATGAGTAATCTAAGCTGTAATTTGGATCTGGATTCTAGGCTTAAAAAGGGAGCCAGAGGTAGAAAAGGGAACTATTAGAAAGGCTCCTAAGCAATTAAGGTGAGTGTTATAGTTTTGATAGTTAACATATGTTGTGAGTGTTATAGTTTTGATCATTAACACGTAGTGTGAGTGTTATAGCTTTGATAATTAACACATAGTGTGAGTGTTATAGGTTTGATAATTAACACATAGTGTGAGTGTTATAGCGTTATAGGTTCGATATATCGTGAGTGTTATGTTGCATATTGTGTGTTTATACAGTGTTGATAGTAAATGCATATTATGAGTATTCACTTAGCTTTATACTCTGATATTGGAACATATGCATCTGTGGATACAAGCTACATGCTTTGGTAATATGATGTTGCCATGATATTGCTTGTGTGTGACTATGGAAACTGCGATTATGCCCAGGATGTGGTTAGCATGCTTAACAAAAGGTACTTGGCGGGAAAAATTGGTCGGCTTCGGTCGGCGGGAAATAATAGTCGGTGATGACCGGCGGGAAATATGGCCAAGTACCTAAGCATGACTGACGGGATAAATAAAAAATGGTTTATGTTGAACATTGGCGGGAATTGGGGTCATAGGAAGGTTTCCATAGTGATTGTACTGTTTGATGATATGATATGCATGCTACGTTTAGTTTTTGGGGTAAAGATTACTTGTTGCATGATTATATCTTGACTGTGCATGAGTTATAATGCGAGTGTTGGCATGTGATTGATTTCCCAAAAATGATGATTTTTAAAATGATTTTCATCTTTAAAAGAACCACTCACTGGGCTTAGTAGCTCACACTCTTCAAAATGTTTTCTTAATCCCCCCCCCCAGGTAGTGGAAGATGAGGAGTTCCATGGTGCTGCTAAGGTCAAGGTCTGCCACGTGCCCCAATTACACTTCCGGAGGGTTTTTTACGGTTGTCATTGTAAACTTTGTTTTCAAGTCCTTAAGTTGTATAAACGTTATGTCACTATCGTAATAAAAGATGGGCCTACTTAATCTGTTATAGTTTATCTCCTTGACTTAATCATTCCGCTGTGTATAAGTTATAATATGGTATCAGAGTTATTCCACAAGAATCATTAGGCAGTAAGTGTCAGCTCAAGGGTTGATACTGCTGCAATCGCATCCCTCTCCTAGGCTGAGAAGGTGGTCTGGGGGCGGGGTGTGACATCTTCTTTGAATCTCAACAGAGTCAGCAACAATTGCTTCCTCTTCCTGGAGTTTAACTTTGGAACTGACACTACTGGTTTTGTCATCCATCCCTTTGTGCTTGAAAAGTAAGAACTGACATTAAAAAAAATCTTGCAACGAGTCCATGATCTCGCGTACAATGGCCATGTTCTCAACCCTTTTGGCCAAAACATTAGGTATGCTAGCCAAAATGTGAAGTCGGGCCAATGAATTAGCCTTCATCCACACCTTATATGCATTGTGAACACTTTGCGGTGCATCAAGGGTCAGGACTTGAGGACACTCCTCAACCATGAAAAATTCGAGGTCGTTTACCATGAAATACGTTTTACAAGATTCTTTCCATTGTATATAATCGGTCAATTTAAAGGCTTTAAACGGAAATACAAACGTGTTGCTGAAAATAAAAACACATTGACCTACATTAGGTATTAAGTAAATACTTGTTTAAAAAACATATACAACATCCAATAAGGTTTAACAAAACTAACATGAACCCCTGTGACATCTAGTTTCACAATGACGCTTCAAAGGTTTAGGACAAAAACCGCCAAAGGGAGGTCAGTTATCCCTCCTCTGAATTGAGAAATTCTCAACTAGTCATTAATACCAGAACAACTCTTGCTCCTATAATGACTAGCCATCATTGATTTGGTCAAGAGATCATTAAATTACTTAACAATCTCCCGTAAGTGTGACCCACCATTATATGCCCTAGAGATCTGCCCAAGCAGCCATTCCGAAGGGAAAAAATCCGATTGGGGCTAAACCTAAAGCGAACCTATCCATTTCTAGAGTTCACCTTGATCTTGACTAACTGTACAAAACCCATCCAAAGGGGGATGCTCTCAAGGTGCCACGAGGGAGTACCGAATGATCTCAAGGTGTGAACCAATGATAGATACTGTAGGACGTGTTGACACACACCCTTCACTCACTTACTATAAACACTCTCTCTGTCCATTTTGATATTGATTCATGCAAACACCATCCAAAGGGGGATGCTCCTAGGGCACCACAAAGCCAAGCATGAATCTCACAGCGTGAACATTCAGGGAGAAATGTGAGTGGAGTCATTGACATATCAAATACATCTTTTCCTCCCACTGAGTATTTTATAACCTAGGGTTTAGTTTACTTAGGAAAAAACATGACTAAGAATTTTCATGAAGTGACTGTTTGGGTTTGCCCAAGAGTAACTTTTACCTTGGATAATTAAAAAACTTTTGATTATCATCCATTAAACTCTTTAACGGAGTCTTTGGCCAATTGTCGCATGCTTGTAGAAAATCTATCTAATTCACCTTTCCAGGTAGGTTCCCAGGTAGGGGTGTTCTATTTTCGTCAGCTTAAGTACCCCAGCCTAGACAAAACCCGCCTTAAACAAAAGGTCTCTTACTCTATGTATGCATGTCGTAGCGGTCGGACCTTATTATGTAAGGATCTGGTCGTTACAATTTAGTATCAGAGCATTTGAGCTAAGTAGGCTCTATTGCATTAGAAGAGTCGTAATATTTGATGGTTTGGCTTGTTAAGTGATGCCTACAGTTATGCCAAATACTCTGGTACGTTGAATTTTTAGACAAGTAATGTAGTAAATATTTTAGTAAACATAAGTATGAGTTAAAGAAAATAAAATAGTAAAATAAAATAATAAAGATAATAAAAAAATGTAGGATTAGATTGCTTCCTTATTATGAAAGAATGTGTGTACCAGATGCCACCACAAAGTACTTCAACACACAAGGCAGTCCTCAAAGTGAATCCACAGGAGTTCAAAATCAAGGAAATTGACAAGCGCCTTACGTGTTACTTACACCAGAAACACTACAAATACAAATACAAAATATGAGTAATGGAAGCACAACCTCATCCACCACACCAATAACCAATGATACAAATGACTCGAAAATCATTCGAGAATTTAGCAAGTTCAATATTTCAACATTTGATGGATCATCTGTGGATCCAACTATAGTAGAGAATTGGATAACAGGAATAGAAACATTTTCCGACACATAAACATCCCAATAGAATAGAAAGTAAATTATGCCACTTTCATGTTAAGAGGTGATGCAAAGTTCTGGTGGGAATCCACACAAAGAACAATCAAAGGTTCGGTCTCATGGTAGAAATTTAGTAAGGCTTTTTAAAACAAGTATTTCCCTTTGACAGTGAGATATCAAAAGGAAGTGGAATTTCTTAATCATCATCAAGAGAACACGTATGTGGCAGAGTATGAATGGAAATTTGATCGCTTGTCTCACTTTGTTCCTCGGCTAGTGGGGGGTTAAGAGAAGGCATTCGGTGCATGGTTATTGCTTTCCGACACAAAGAGTATGCATTTNCTTGTCTCACTTTGTTCCTCGGCTAGTGGGGGGTTAAGAGAAGGCATTCGGTGCATGGTTATTGCTTTCCGACACAAAGAGTATGCATTTGCCCTCGAGTCGGCCTTACTCATGGAAGTAGATCTTGCTGCCAAAACCTCATCTTCTGAACGAGGATTCATGCCAAATCAAAGGAGAAAATTCAACCAATAGGGCTTCCAACGTTCACGACAGCAAGCTAAAGATTCCCAAGGCACTCAGGGCATATAGTCACAATAGAAGAGCCAAATATTTATTTACATATCTAAAGTGCGAAAATTGTGGAAAACAACATCAGGGGAAATTTCTTTGGAACATAGGAGTGTGTTTTAACTGTGGCCAAATAGGTCACTATGCAAAGGCTTGCCCAAAGCTTGTCACCCAAGTATCAACTGCCCTGACCACCCAGCCTATCAGTAATAAGGTTACCCAACAGCAGAAAGGACGGATGTTTGTTGTTACACGTCAAGAGGCAGAGAACCAAGATGTAGTTGTTACAGGTACATTACCCATCCTCGAGTATTATGCCTTCACTTTATTTGCTTCGAGCTTTAGTCATTCATTCATCTCTACAACATTTGCACAACATGCTCAACTAACATCAAAGCCCTTAGGCTACATTCTCTTCATAGCTACTCTTGTCGAAGTATCTATGTTGGCCAACTCAGCAATGGAAAACTTCAAGTTTTCAAAATCAGGACATAAACTAGGGGTGACTCTTATCATCCTAGACATAAGTGACATTGACATAATACTAGGTATGGATTGGTTAGCAGCAAACTATGCAAACATAGATTGCCATAATAAAGAGGTTATATTCACCTTTCCAATAGGAACCAAATTTAAATTTAAGAGTTCTAATATACAATCAGCCCCAATTGATGGAACGAACACATGCACGATGGAAGAAAAAGGGGTCTAAAGTACTCTAATTAAATTGATTATAAAGATAAGCATGCGTGCAATCAAACAAGTAAAAGGGGAAAAGAATACAACCTTTGTAGTGTTTGAAGATCTTCTCCAAATCAGCTCCAATCTCCTCACGAACGATTCGTAGACCACCACGAGAATCTTCCTGACCATTCTCTAGCCTTAGAATGGGATGATGAAATCCGATGATTGACTAATTTGGAGAGGAAAAAGCAAAAGTTTTGAGAGAAAAAGGGATGAGATAATCACATAATCTCATCTAAACTCACTATGGCCAAGAGCTCTTCAAAAGAATTAAACACTCATTTTAAAGACCATTACATGCAAACATGCAACTTTGAGTTTGATAAGAATTTGACACTCAAAATTCCACTAACTCAAAATGTGGGATTTAGTGGGACAAGTGTCTTCAAATGAAGAAAACACTTAGCCATGCAAAAGTTGGCATTTCTCACTCACAAATGTTGGATCTTTCCACGAACTTGATCAAAGTTTCACTCTCAAAGTCCAAAGTCAACAAATTTGACTATTTGACTATTTGACTTTCTAAAATCAAAAGTGAATTTGACTCCATTGCATTTTTTCCCTAGTCAACAAATTGACTTATAATGCAATTTTGACCAAATCCATTTAATTTCAAAATTAATTCTAATAATCAATTTTAAAAATTAAATTAATATTAAACAATTAATTAAAATTTTAATTAACTTAATTTAATATTAAATCCAACACTTATCCCAATTTATATGAATCCTTATTCATAATCTTAATATTTAAATCTTATTTAAATATTTCTTATTTTTTTTCTCTCTTTATGTTTAATTCACAATTAAACAATAGGTTAAATATATCGTATATATTTAATGCTTTGTTCGAAAAACCGAATTTGAACACTTCAAATTCGTTCGTCACACTATTCTAAGGTTTAGTTTGATATGAGCTAGTAGGGGGACCTCATGGGCCTTTAGATCATGGGCTTCAACGATCCACGATTAACCGACTAAACTCTTTAACCTAATTAACCATCATTTGTTAACTACCAGGTCACTCCACTAAAGCCCAGTAGTTGCACTCCCCTCATTGTAGATATATTATGTCCACTCGATATAACCATGATTAGTAAGTTAACCCTTTACAGGTCGTTCGTAATAACGACTGGGTCAAAAGATATTTTACTCCCAAGATTACATCTTGCTTCTTAAGTCCCACTGATCCTTTAATGAACAATTGATTTGTGATCCAATCACTAAATAGAGTCCCTCTCAGGCCAATGAGAGGGTGGGGCCCCTTGTTCAAGACTCGGAGTCAGCATTTAAGGGAACAACCTCTCTACTATACTTAAAAGTGAGTAGGAGTGAATTCCGTCTTGCACCCTATGTCCCCAGCTATCTACCCGGTTTACCCTTGAAATGAGAGGCTTATTGAGCCGGCACTGTTGAGCCAATCCTCACCCATGCAAATCTAAGGATAATCTCGAATAAACAGGAGTTCATAGTTAGCTCATGATTAAGGTCAAGTTACCTAAGTCATCACTTTGTAATAGTCAGTCTTAAATAGCAAACAGCGTTATAAAGTAAGAGTGACTTAATTCTTGGTCCGATCTTATGCAAACTCATTGCATAGAATGCCCTCACTCCTCATGTCAATACATAAATGAATCAGAATCACTTCGTTTGTAGCACTTTACAACAAATTGTAATAATTACAGAGTGGGCCACATCCATTAGTGTTACCAAAATAAGGTACCCAACCTTATTCGTATATTATAGACCGTTTTGGCTATTTACTGAACTTGATCCCCTCTTATGTCCCCACATAAAGTTCATGTATTCAAATAATAGCTATGGATCTTTAGTTTATTGGATTTAGACTTTATAAGTGCAATTCACATATTCAATAACAGTTTTATTGAATAAACATCAATAACATCTTTATTAATAATAGAATACATTTTACAAACTACGAGTTTTAGGATATATAACCTAACAAACTCCCACTTGGAATAAAACTCTAGTGGATGATATACAAGTTTGAGTAATGAAAGAATAAATACAATAAACTAGGGCATCAGATACCCAGTACTTCTCCCACTTTCCTAGTTCTATCTATTTCGTGGTCTTGGTCCCACTAGGTGACCCTCGAACACTTTAGCCGAGAGGGCATTTGTAAATGGATTAGCCAAGTTGTCTTCAGAGGCAATCTGCGAGACAACCATGTCTCTTCAGTGTAAATACTCAGCTTCTATGGTGGAGTCAGCAATACAACTTTGCTTGATATTCCTTCACACTATAGCTTCTCCGTACGGAGTGAATACTAACCCCGAAGTAGATTTCCAGAATCTATATTGGTATGAAAGTTAGAATCAGTGTATCTAGTAAAGATCAGATCCTTAGCACCATACACGAGCATATAGTCCCTCGTTCTCCGAAGATACTTGAGGATGTTTTTAATAGAAGTCCAATGATCATATCCAGGATAGACTTATATTTGCTGACAATTCCAACTGCATAGCATATGTCGGGATGAGTACATAACATGGCATACATTAAACTTCCTACTGCTGATGCATATGGATTCGTTCTTATAACCTCAACCACTTAGACAGATGAATTCCGCCTGAAAGGCAACATACCTTTCTTGGAATTTTACATTTTATATTGAGACAACATTTTGTCTATATAAGATGCCTGAGACAAGGTTATTGTTCTGTTCTTTCGGTTCCGAACAATTCGGATCCCAAGAACATACTGTGCTTCTCTCAAGTTCTTCATTTGGAATGGCGTGGCTAGCCATGTCTTAATGTCAGCTAGAAATTCTACTTCATTCCCAATTAGTAGAATATCATCAACATATAGAACCAGAAATTGTTCTTTATCCACATCAATTATTGCTTGTTTAAAAGTCAATGGATCCTCTAAGCCATCATCAGGTATGACGACCTGAGTTTCAGTTAAACTCATGTACCAGTCAGGTTGTTGTACAACCTTCCTACTTCGTCGAGGCATTCTCAACTCTTGAGAAGGATTTGAAGTACCAGTTATCTCACTTAGTACTAGCTTACTGCGTGGTTGATGATTTTTAATGTGGTCTTCCTCTAGGAATGTTGTATTTTTCGACACAAATACTTTACCTTCCTAAGGATTATAAAAGAAATCACATTTTTTCTTTTTGGGATAACCTTCAAATAGGCATACCTTTGAATGATGTTCCAACTTCTTTGGATTTGGCACCAACACATGTGTTGGGCATCCCCAAATCCTGAAGTGACGTAAACTACCTTTATGTCATCTCCATAATTCGTAAGGTGTTTCTGAAACACTTTTCGAGGGAACCATGTTCAATATACAACAGTCTACTGCGTTACCCCAAAAGGAACTTGGCAACTGAGCATAACTCATCAAAGAACGAACCATATCCAACAGGGTTCTATTTCTCCTTTCTACAACACCATTTTGTTGAGGTGTGCCAGATGCTGTGAGTTGTGACTAAATTTCGTGTTCTATCAAATAGTCCTGGAATTTTAAGTCCATGTACTCACCACCTCAATCTGATCAAAGCGTTTTAATCTTTTTAGCTAATTGGTTCTCAACCTCTGCCTTATATTCCTTGAACTTTTCAAATGTATCGGACTTATGATGTATTAGGTAAAGATAGCCATACCTTGAATAATCATCGATGAAGTTGATGAAATATTCATACCCTTCTCTCAATTTAACATTCATCGGACCACAAAGGTCTGAATGTACCAGCTTTAAGGGTTATTTGGCTGTAAAACCTTTTCCAGTAAAAGATCTTTTGGTCATCTGACCCTTAAGACAAGATTCACATGGCAGTAAAGAGTTATCTTCTAACTAGTTTAGAAGTCTACTCTTAACCAATCTCCCAATCCTATTGAGATTAATGTGACCTAGTCTTAGATGCCCAAGGTAGACATTTGGAGAAATTTTCCTTTTCTTATGATGAGTTTCAGCTGTTTTAAACATCTCTATATTTAAAACGACTTTTACCTCAGTTGGTTTTAACACGTATAAGTTATTCTCTAGATTTGAAGAACATACTATATTACCTTTTGAGATAATGAACATTTCATTATATTCAAAAGAAACTTTGCATTTTTGTTCTATCAAACATGAGATGGAAATTAAATTCATTTTCATAAAAGGAATGTAATAAACATTTTCAAGTAAAATGTGTCTATCTCCAATAAATAACTTTATATCTCCCACTGCTTTAGCTGAAACAAACTCCTCGATCCCTACCTTAAAGGTTGCTTCGCCTTCTATAAGTTGTCTCTAGGAACTAGTTTCCTAAGCATAAGTACAGATATGATTAGCGGCTCTTGAATCCATTATCTAGGTTAACTTATCATTTTCCACCAAGCACGTCTCAATGACAAGTAAATTATATTTACTTTGTTGTGCTTTCAGGTAAGTAGCAAAATTGGGAGATAGAGGACATTCCTCTATTAAAACATAGTCTAAATCACCAACTGCTAGTATATTCGATTTCTATATTGATTTATCATTAAAAGTGTCGGAAGCAAGTAAGTTTGAAGAATTCAACATGCTGAAAATGTAAATTTGTGAATTGCTTCTAAATCTAATCAAATTTTAGCAAAGTAATAATGTACCATTATTTTATTTGCAACGATACTATAGTGAGTCAGAATAAGTGTTATCGAGGGGCAGTCAAATACTCCTTCACTAAAGCAAGACATTCTTGACTAAATACTATCTCCAGAATAACTCACATTTCGATAGTCATTTAGCTACCGTTTTTGGTCAAAAACTTATTAACACTTAGTAATTCTATAAGTGTAACCCTTCATTTTTAGATCTCAGAGATTAGCGGCCCCAACGATGCTACCGAATTGGAGATTCAAAGTTGGGAAGCGACCTAAGAAATCATATCCATTTATGGAGTTTGGGTTGTTTCGAATCCCATGTTACAACCTTCCGAGGGGATATCCGTCGTTAAACGACTAGCAAGGGCCGCATAAAGATAACCAGCAGGCACAACATAGGAATCTCACGGTCCAAGCCAATGGAAGGGACCCTAGGACATGTTGACACATATCCTTCACCCACTTACTGTGAACTACTTCCCCCATTCACCTTAATCTTGACCCATACGAACACTTTCCGAATGGAGGTCACTTCTATGGTGACACAAAGTGTCATATGAATCTCACGATGTGAACTCTCTAGGGATGTGAGAATTGAGATCAATATATCACATATTTGATTTTCTAATGAACAACTTCCCCTTATTCACCTTGATCTTGATTCATGCAAACACTTTCTGAATGAAGGTCTCTTCCAGAGTGACATAAAGCGTCATATGAACCTCACAGTGTGAACTCTTTAGGGACATGAGAATTAAAATCAAAACCTTGTGTATTGATTTTATTGTGAACAACTTCCCCTATTCATCTTAATCTTGATTCATGCAAACACTTTCCGAATGGAGGTCACTTCCAGGGTGACACGAAATGTCGCATGAATGTCGATGTGAACTCTTAGGGACACGAGAGCTAAAAAAAGCATATCACATACGTTATTAATCTCCCATTAAAGTGTTCTAATAACATAGCATATACGTTATTAAATTCCCACTGAAGTGCTTTAAAAAATATCATACATGTTATTAAACTCCCACTGAAATGTTCTACTTTTTTTTTGGTAAACTTTTACTTAGGAATGTTCCGGCTAATTAAACAACCTAAGTATATGTGGTTTATCCAAGTATAACGCTTATAATTGGATTTAACCTACGATGTCTAGGTGAAAAACAAATTTTAACACCTTACACCGCTCACGTGTGCTCATAAAACCGGTTAACAATGCTCAATTATTCGGCCACAATCCCTAGGTAGAAGATATTCGATAGACCGTCAACTTAAGTACCCCCAACCTTAGACAGAATTATATACCGGTTGGGTTTGTAATCGTATTTTACAAGATGTCGACCTATTTTGACTATTAAAATAGGTGGTTAACCTACGTGAGCATGCAACTTATTTTTGTTATGGATTTTAATGTCTAATCCAATTTTATAACAACTTATAAAATTATAGACATGCTTTGCATCCATAACATGCTTTTATATAACAATTATATAAATATTCATTCCATACATTTAACATAACAACTTATATCAAAACATGGAATCCTACACATGCATATTATATATTACAACACTTATAATATACTTGCAATGCATACTACATGCTTATCCTATGGTGGGATTTTAAATCGACATGGCATACAATATGCACACAATAGATAAATTATTTAATGCATACATTCACAATGCATAATTAAATAAACACACTAAAGTGGACTGGTTTTGGCATCCTAAGCTAGCTAAAAGCTACACTTATTACAATAATAAGCAGAAAATAGCCTCGAACCACCTTCGAACACTTCGAACCAGCTCGAACCACTTGAAAAACCCTTGAACCGGCCTTGAAACTAGCAAAACAGTCCAAAACCGATCAAAACTGGTCAAACCAGCTTGAACCAAACCGGTCCAGACCATCTGGACTGTCTGAGCCACCACTAGGCGCACAGGTCAGGAACGGATCAGGTTGATGGATGAGCTAGAGCACTGATATGGGGTGAAAGCAGGCTGGGCCTGGAGCAATGAACAGGGCAAAAGAACCAATGAATAGGTTGGGTCTGGAGCTGGGTGCACCAGGTCTGGGACAGCCTACACGTGCCAAGTATCCACTTCGGGGGTTAAGCGCCTTCCGAGTCGGGTCGTTGGGATGTGAATCGCGTATGGGAGGCTAATTTGGGTCTGTGAGCCAATTTTCACCAAAAATTGAAGCTGCCCACTTTCCCGGAACCGAGGAATTACAGCCTAATTTCAACTCTAATGACTCTAAAAAATTCATATACCATTTTTCACACGTTAAGGCCCATAAAACACTAGAAAATTACAATAATTATTACAACATAAGAGGAAAAACAGATGTCAAAACCGAAATTGTCCATTTTAGCACACACAACATTCATCACATGAATCAATACCCACCATATGCATAAATTAACTAAAATCTGAGTACTTTAAGCATGCTTTGATACCAATTGATAGAATGAATACATGCGCAATGGAAGAAAAACAGATCTAAAGTATTCTAATTAGATTAATTATAAAGATAAGTATGCATGCAATCAAACAAGTAAAAAGGGACAAGAATACAACCTTTGTAGTCTTTGAAAATATTCTTCAAATCAGCTCCAATCTCCTCACGAACTTCGTAGACCACCACGAGAATCTTCCCTACTATTCTTCAGCCTTAGAACGGGATGATGGAATCCGGTGAGTGACTAATTTGGAGAGGAAAAAGCAAAAGCTTTGAGAGAAAAAGAGATTATTATCACATAATCTCATTTAAACCCACTATGGCTAAGAGTTCTTCAAAAAGAATTAAACACATTTTTTAAAGACCATTACATGCAAACATGCAACTTTAAGTTTGATGAAAATTTGACACTCAAAATTCCAATTACTCAAAATGTGGGATTTAGTGGGACAAGTGTCTTCAAATGAAGACAACACTTAGCCATGCAAAAGTTGGCATTTCCCACTCACAAATGTTGGATCTTTCCACTAACTTGGTCAAAGTTTGACTCTCAAAGTCGAAAGTCAACAAATTTGACTTTTGACTTTTAAATATCAAAAGTCAACAATTTGACTTCCATTACATTTTTAGTCAACAAATTGACTTATAATGCAATTTTGACCAAATCCATTTAATTTCAAAATTAATTCTAATAATCAATTTTAAAAATTAAAGTAATATTAAACAATTAATTAAACAATTTAATCAATTTAATTTAATATTAAATCCAACACTTATCCCAATTTATATGAATCCCTATTTATAATCTTAATATTTAAATCTTATTTAAATATCTCTTATTTTTTCTCCCTTTATGTTTAATTTAAAATTAAATTTTCTTTTACAGGCGCCAGTCTTCTTCATCTGGCCGCATTAGGTTAAATATATCGTATATATTTAATGCTTTGCTCCCAAAATCGAATTTGAATACTTCAAATTTGTTCGTCACACTGTTTTAAGGTTTAATCCGATATGAGCTAGTAGGGGGATCTCATAGACCTACAGATCATGGGCTCCAACAATCCGTGATTAACCGACTAAACTCTTTAACCTAATTAACCATCATTCGTTAACTACTGTGTCACTCCACTAAAGCCCAGTAGTTGTACTCCCTCCACTGTTGATATATTATATCCATTCGATATAACCATGACTAGTAAGCTAACTGATAACTTGTAGAAATACAAGTTATTTATGCTGCCTTATCTAGATATTGCGGCCAAAAGAGAAGGAATATGCGTTGACTGTATGAAAATTAGCTCAGAAATACAATAATTATGAATTAACGCAATTACACCCACTAACATTGTCAAGATAGTAGAAGAGGATATTTTTACTCTGTTTTGCAGGAAACCAAGTCACCGCTTGCAATCAAGGAAAAACGAGAAACTGAACAACGCATCTCTATTACATTGCGCACATCAATTAACAATAAAGAGATGATTAACGCAATGACGGCGCAATGCGATAGTCGAGCCAGAGCTGAATTTCAATCGCATGCGGTAATAAAAACAACATCGCATACGAACAACCGATCGAAAGATGCAGTTGAGCAACGCAAAGGTGGAGGATTGCGACACGTGTACAACTAACCGTTGTGCGGATTTGATGGTCTGATAGCATAACAGAAAGAATATTTATTCCTCCATCTTCGGAATTTCCATAACAAGAAGTGGGGTCCACAAGCCAAGAGTCAAAACTTTTCACCTATAAATACCCCAATAGAATTCAGAGAACATGTATTGATATGGGTATAATTGATACGAGGGCTAACTGCTATTGGATTATTGAGAGAGAGGCTGAGCTGAGTACTGATCGAGAGAAATCCGGGAAGAGAAGAGACAAGGCCGAGAGGTGAGTCTCAGTGTGATTCTGCCAGATCCTAGTCATGAAGCTCTGTGTTTAGAGCCCTGCCACCGGTTGAGCAAGCCTGAGAGGGAAGCTCATCTTTCCGCACGATCCATCCATACCGGCAAGCAAATATCCATCTAGATCGGCGCTAAGACGTTAGTGCTTATTTGTATTTGTTTCTAACTCTATTTCATCAAGTGTATTTCATATTCTTAATCTCTTCATTCACAAATTATGTATCAGACACTAAATAGTTTTATTGAATGTCTCGATCATTTCCATTTCCACTTCTCTGTCTATTTCCATTCCTCCGTTTATCGATTCTCCATGAAGTTTTCTTAATACCTTGGTAATTAATATGGATTAAACGAGTAACTTAATCTGTGATAAAGAGATAAATGCGTTTAGCTAAGGCATTCTAGACGACATCTTCACCTGCGAGAGCAGAAATGAAGATGTCATTCTGATCTGTCGAGAGAAGATTAAAAGAATGTGTTACTAAAGTGAGTAGTACTTCTAGAGATAGAAGCAACCTTGTGTTCATTATATTCATCCCTGTTTCACCATAGAGATGTGGGAACGTGGTCGATCACCTAGAGGTGTACGCTAAGGGAAAAGCGGAACCATACTTATATCTTTAACGCAATTAAGAAACTTGCGATGTTTGTATTAATTATCTTTTCTGTTTCTGCTTCGTACATAAGACTTGTCACCGCATTACACGATCTTTGCATAATCTTCACAGCGAGCCTTGACCTCAGTATCTTGTAACATGAAACCTGTATTTTGTATCATCTTAGCTTAGATTTACTTTAATGCAATTTACTTTAACACAATTTACTTTAACGTAATTTATATTATTATTTCATTTTTACCGTTTTACTTTACTTTATCGCATGTTTAATTTCTTGTACACAAATTATTTTATAAATTGAAAAACCTCTGGTCGCATGTATCACAAACATAACACAATAACCTAAAACAGTCCCTATGTTCGACCTCGGATCACATCGAGAAACTTGCGGTGAAATTATACTTGGTTTCAACACAAGGAAACTTGTGACAACGCACAACATACTACGCATATCTAGAAGTAGTATCACATATCATCATATATCGTTATGCGTATGCCTAAGATAGAAACATTCATCAACTTGCGTTTACAAGTTTTTGGCGTTGTTTCCGGGAATTGGTTAACGGTTTATTGTTTGAGTGTGTTTGTGTTATTTGCAGGTCAGATCTCATTGTACTGGCTGTTCAAAGCAGAGAGCAACTTGAGGTTTATGAGTACTAGTGCTGAACCAGAATTCGAAGCTAACCCTGAGATCGAGCGTACCTTTCGCCCACAAGCATGTCAAAATCGGATAAGGTAAAATAAAGTAGTGAGTATGCCAGATAATAACGACAATGCGGTTCCCGTAGTAAATCAAGAGGCTGTTAGGCCAGCGCAGGATCCTGTTTTCCTGCCTGCTGACCGCAACATCCCCATGAGGAATTATGCGGCACCCAACTTGTACGACTTTTCGCCTGGGATTTCGAGGCCTATTTTTGAGGAGAACGCAAGGTTCGAAATAAAGCCGATCATGCTACAAATGATCCAAAATGCAGGGCAATTTGGGGGTCTGCAAGGTGAAGACCCGCATGCCCACTTGACCAGCTTTGTCGAAATGTGCGGCAACTTCTCATTACCTGACGTAACCCCGGAGAGTATTAGACTGTATTTATTCGCTTACACCTTGAGGGACGAAGCCAAGAGGTGGGCTCACTCACTAGAGCCAAACGAGATCACATCATGGGATCAACTGGTGGAGCGATTCATGAAGAAGTTTTTCCCGCTGGCCGTCAATGCAAGGCAACGAAAGGACGTGCTGAACTTTGAGCAAATGGAGAATGAGACCCGAGCACCGCCTGGGTGCGATTTAGACGATTGGTGAAGAACTACCCGCATATCAGGATACCCGATTGCGTTTTGATGGAAGATCTTTTATAACGGCCTGAATAGAATCGACGCAGGCTGTTGCCCGATGCCCTCCGCGGCAGGAGGTTTTATGACAAAATGTATACTGAGGCTAAAGTCATCAATTGACCGCTTATCACGGAACATGGATTAACTGGATTGATGATGGCTATGGAGGCTGAAGGCACCGAACGAAGAAAGATGAAACTGCCATTGTCCGCGGAGACAATGACCACGTTGGCTGCTCAAGATGGCCGCGTGACCTCGATCCTTTAATCGATGGCAATCAAATCAAGGAGCCATCTCCCAACAATCAATGCAACCCGCTGCACCGGCTCAAGTGCCGCAATAGTTGCGTTAATTGTGGAGGGGCTCATGTAGCAGAAAATGTTGCCCATCGAATCTCCAACCAAGTTATACACCATCCAAACACCCCTTCAACAACACCTACAATCCTGGCTGGAGGAGGTGTGGGAGGGCAATCCTAACCAAGGGGGCCAATCAACCATCAGAGTGGAAATCGAGGAAAATCCTCCTTTTCACCATAACTCGAACCAGGGGCAACCAAGGCAATCGCATAACCAGCAACCCTCATCATCAAACACCTCTGGAAGCTCATTGGAGACCCCGCTGAAACAATATATGGACAAAAATGATGTAGTAATGCAAGTGCAGGCATATTCAATTCGAAACTTGGAGATCCAAGTGGGATAGCTGGCATCTAAGCTGAGAAATAGAGCACCAGGAACGTTGCCCAGCAACTCAGAAGCCCCAGGATCCAATGGAAAGGAGCAATGTCCCTAGGACATTGGGCAGGCGAGCTGGACCACCTGCAGAGATGTGGATTGCGCTCATTCAAAGAAACGCATCTTTCGGTCCATATCTCACAACTATGTTTAATGCTTTCTTTAATTTCTGTCTTATTGAATTCTTGAATTTTGTCTTTACTTCTGCATTTAATTCGTTTCATGAATTTATGAATTAATTCTTCATTTACTTCCTTTGCAGTTATTTTTATACCGTCTTTAATTCTTTTAACTTTTCTATAATTAATGCGTTGGTCCTTAATTAGTGAATGATTGAGAAATAAAGGGAAATTTATTGCCGCAAGTCTTAGCAATTTGCGTTGATGAAAAAAATAATAATAAAATAAAATAAATAAAATGAAACAATTAAAAAAAGTATGCAAGGCGATAACGGACGCATATTGAACCAAGCAAGACGCACTTTGCGTTCATCCAACTCAAATGCGTTGAAACTGAGGGATGTGTTGCACACGTATATGTTCTTTGCCCGTCCTTAGCTAAATTCACTATGTTGAGGTATCCTCTAGAAATGTGTTAGTTAAGGGGTGTGTTGCGAGGATGTATACGATATTGCCCGTTCTCTGCGAAGATACATTTGCGTTGATGAGCACATTGCGTTAATCTTCACATTGCATCCATTCAAATAAAATATTAAAGAAAATTCTTTTTGCACTTAAGAAGTCCAATCGTTTCGTATCCCAAAGCAATGATGATTCTACAGACGAAAGGATGCTTTTCTGAAATTTCATAAATGAGGGAAGTTCGAACGACGGGCCTTTTGAGCTTCTCGAGGCCTATCGCCGCAAAAATCGCATTGGGCCTACTGCGGCCCAACCTATAAATAGGAACCCTTCCCCGTCTGTGATTTTTTTACCTCATTTGCACTTTGAAAAACCCTAACGCCAACATATGAAGCCTTCTTCTTCCCAAAACCCTAGTGAATTTTTCATTCTTCCCTAGCTTACTATCCATGGCTGACCAAGCTTCTCAATCTTCTGCTTCACCCTCAACCTCTTCCTCTGACCAAATCGCCCTGCGAGAGGCAGCATTCCATGTTGCTAGTCGCAGGCTTGCTGCCCAACCCCATACCGTCCCGAGAATCGCCGGTAGAACCTGAAGAAACCCATTGTCTGTCTAGCCTCCTCAGTTCAAGAGGGGGCATAACACTGAAAATACCTCAGTTCCAACTCCTGCCGTCTCAACTGAGAGCGAGAAGAAGAGGCACGATGACAAGGAAGTGTTTGGCAACATTCTGAGTCATTTGGAGCAAGGAGGAGGATTACACGAGACAAGGGTTGTAAACCAACCACTTTCCATGGAGGAGGTGATGGCGGTGGTGGCTGAAGAGGCGGCGGTGGCTAAAGAAATGGTTGTAGCGGAGGCAGTGGTGGTTGAAGAAGAGGCAGGAAGAGACACTCTGACCTTAGGGACTCCTGAGGTAACTGCCAATGCAGAAACCTATGACGAACCCTCTAGAATTGCGATGGAGGAGACTAAGAAGGCTGAAGTTGTGGTAGAGACTCCTGAAGTTGCGATGGATGTAGTTGCAATGGAGATGCAACCAGAAGAAGCTGAAGAGGAAAAGAAGAAGAAGAAAAGAAAAGGGAAAAAGGCTGGAGAAGCTGAGTCATCTCATCATTGCAAGGAGAAAAAGAATAAAGAGAAAAAGAATGATGATGAAGATGAGGAAGAGAAGAAGGAGAGGAAGAAGAAAGAGAAGGAAGAAAGAAGAATGCGCCTGCGTGAAGAAAGACACCTAATAAAGGAAGAAGAAAAGAAGCAGAGGGTTGCAAGCCCAAAAAATGATGGAGAATCAACCTCTGTAAGGGAGGACAGGGGGAAACAACGCAATTGATGGAGCCGACGCAACCTGAAGCAATGCAAATGGTTGCGACGGAGGAGGGCGAAGAAGGAGAAGATACCCCCTGATGCAGCATAGCAGGGAGAATATGTCGTAAGGGTCTACTATCGACCCTCAAAGACTGATCATCACAATAAAAGAAAAGGAAAGGTGGAAGAAGGAAGAGGAAGAGAGACAAGAGAAAATGGAGCGGGCGAAACTCATCACCGCAGAAGGTGATAGAAGAAGAAAACTGCATGATGAGGAAGTTTGCCGCAATAACGAGACCTCAAGGCTTGAAGAAACAAGGCGGATTGAAGAGGAACAATGCCTTTTGTTGGCCTCTGAGCAGTTTGTGGAGGAGTTCGAGAGAGAAGCAAGAGAAGAATAAGAGGAAGAGAAAAGGAAGAAGGAAGAAGAGAAAAGGAGATTGGAAGAAGAGAAGGAAAAGAAATGCGAAGCTAATAGAAGGCGCTTACAGAAGAAGAAGGGCAAGGAACTTGTCGAGCAAGAGAAGGAGGAACAATGCAAGGAACGGGAAAGAAAAAAAAAGCAACAATCCCGCCTTTTGTTGGCCAAAGGAAAGGGCAAAGCGGTCGCAGAAAGTAGGAAGCCCACGTTGGCAAAGGCACGTCCATCCAGAAAGAAAGAAAATGACGACTTGTTGATGGAGATGGGCTTTTACCTTGCGCCAACACCACTACCTGATCTCATCATGAGCATGATTGTAGAGCATGGCTGGGACACATTTTGCCAGTGCCCAGCCATTGTTGTTCCCAAGGTAGTGCATGACTTTTACCATGGACGGCTACATGGCACCAAGGATGTGGTGACCATAAAAAAACAAGTGGTGCCTTTCAGCGCAACTCGGATGCACCGGGTAACAAAATCATTGATGATCCCACAGAACAACTGTTGGAAGATGCGCTTGGGCACAAAGTGGTCGGTTTTTTTAAAAGGCATTAAGACCCTGGCGTCCAAGACTCTGCTTCCGGAGGCAAGGCTTTGGGTTTATCTGGTTAAGAAGCGGTTGATCCCAATTTCCTATGACAAGACCATTTCAAGGGATCGAGTTATGGCCGTATACTGCATTGCGCGCGGAATTCCAATCGATGTGGGCTGGTTGACCGCAAGTCAAATTTGAGGCTTTGTGGGGTACATTAGGGGACAATATTTCTTTCCATGGACTATCTCAAGTCTGTGCCTGTCAGTGGGGGTAGGCATTGAGGAAGAACCCATGCAAGAAGTCCATGGCCTCATCAATATTAAAATCCTGAGGCTACTCCTCAAAGACTCCCCGCATTGCCCAGAGTTACCTTTAAAGAGGCCCACAATCGATCTCAATGTGCCGCAAGAACCAAGGCCAAAGAGACAGCGCAAAGATGATAAGGGAAAAGGGAAAGTCCAAGAAGAAACAACACAAGATCTCGAACCTTTGGACCTTTTACCCTTAGTTATTTGCCCTCCAAGCCCTTCGAGCTCACCCGCACAACCTTCTTCTCCACTTCATGAGCATTTCACCAACCTTTTCCTCACTCCAAATTCTCCAACCGCATACCCACCAATTTACTCACCTGCAGCTTCATCACCGCAACCTTCCATTCCACCACCGCATATTGATGACCCACATGATTTGGGTGAAGGCACCTCTGCCCAACCCCAAAACGATGCTGGCAAGACATCACAGGCGCAAACTTCCATCCCTTCCTTGGCTGCATAGTTAGCTGAAATGCAGTCCCTCTTTTCCCAACAACAGCAAATCTTTGCTCAACAACAAGCCTTTTTCAACGAAAGATTTGAGGTGGTAATGGAGCAAATTGATGATATACAACGTAGTGCTACCACATCAAGGGAGGCGTTGATCAATATTCAACGCAATATTTTTAAAGTCCATCGCCATCAAAGACAGATTGCGGAGCGAAACCATGAGTACTTTAACTTTCTCACAGCTTATCTTCATGGTCCCATGGTGCCTCCGCATCTGAAGCAGCAACTGAATTTTGAAGAAGCTCCTACAGTACCACCTCAGAACCCTCCTCCAGATCCTCTTGCTCCTCAACAATAAGTTTTACATTTTTGCGGCCATTCTATATTTTTATTCAATTCATTATTTTTCTAAGTTAACGAAATTCTTTGATTCTTTGTATAGGCAGAAATTTTTGTATTGCGTTAATTTTTAATTCTTTGTATAATTTGTTAATATTCAATTCAAATGAGTATATATTCACTCATTTCTACTTGTGCCTTTTTCTTTATCATCCTTTGTCAATATTTGCGATGTTCTGATCTTTTACTTTTGCGTTATTCATTGCATTGCGATGATGTAATATATGTTTATACTTAGAAACACTTCCCATACTTTGTAAATTCCGACCAACACTTAGTTAGTTCTTAGTTTAGGAGTACTTTACCTTTTATCTTTTAAAGTTTTGCTCAAACCTTCTTTTTGAAATTTTTATTCTAAGTGTTTGTCTAGTCTATCCAAACAACGCAATGAGGAACTTGTTTATCTTTAAATTTGGGGGTGGGGAAGGTCTGAGCAGATAAGATTAAGAATATGCGATGATTAAGAAAATGCGTTCATTTTCCATTTCCAAAATAATAATAATAATAATTCTTATGCCAAACTCCAATGTCAGCGCAAGGGAAACCCTAAAAAATGTTCCCAACCTGATAAGAGTTTAGTCGTGAAAGGAGCCTGCTCGTAGTTGGATGTTCGTATGACACCCGTAGAAGCAAGCCAAAACGAAGGTGGGTTTCCAAGAACAACGCAATAAAAGAGAAAATAAAAGAGTGTAAGAGATAACTCCTCTGAATATCATGAGTTAAAGTTAAAATTGGCACATAACCATAGTTGGATGTTCGCATGACACCCGTGGGAACAAACCAAAATGAAGAGTGTGACCATGACCAACAGTATCTAGTAAATAACTCAAAGTTTTGACCACCGCATATAGACATATCAAGTTGTTTTGACAAAGAAGAGATAAACATTCCGTTTTCAAAACTAGAAAAGCATCTTTGAGCAGAATTTTGTTATATAGAAGAATAAAGTAGGGCTTTGTTCAGAATTAGCAAGGATAGAAGGAAATTGCGTTGTTAAGAAATGTGCTTGAGTGTACAACATTCGAAGCAGCCAATCGACGCAAAAAAATAGGAGAGGAATTTAGCATTATTGTCTTAGTAGAAGATATGCTTAAGGACAAGCATATATCTAAATTTGGAGGTGTGATAACTTGTAGAAATACAAATTATTTATGCTACCTTATCTAGATATTGGGGCCAAAAGAGAAGGAATATGCATTGATTGTATGAAAATTAGCTCAAAAATACAATAATTATGAATTAACGCAATTACACCCACGAACATCGTCAATATGGTAGAAGATGATATTTTTACTCTGTTTTGCAAGAAACCAAGTCACCGCTTGCGATCAAGGCAAAACGAGAAACTGAACAACGTATTTCTATTACATTGCGCCCGTCAATTAACATTGAAGATACGATTAACGCAATGACGGCGCAATGCGACAGTCGATCTAGAGTTGAATTTCAACCGCATGCGGTAATAAAAACAACATCGCATGCGAGCAATTGATCGAAAGATGCAGCTGAGCAACGCAAAGGCGAAGGATTGCAACACGTGTGAAACTAACCATTGTGCAGATTTGACGGTCTGATAACATAACAGAAAAAATATTTATTCCTCAATCTTCGAAATTTCCATAACAAGAAGTGGGATCCACAAGCCAAGAGTCAAAGCTTTTCACCTATAAATACCCTCATAGAATTCAGAGAACATATATATGATACGGGTATAATTGATACGAGGGCTAATTACTGCTGGATTATTGAGAGAGAGGCTGAGTTAAGTACTGATCGGAAGAAATCCGGGAAGAGAAGAGACAAGGCCGAGAGGTGAGTCTCAGTGTGATTCTGCCAGATCCTCGTCATGAAGCTCTGTACTTAGATCCCTGCCACCGGTTGAGCAAGCCTGAGAGGGAAGCTCATCTTTCCTCACGATCCATCCATACCGGCAAGCAAATCTCCATCCAAATCGGCACTAAGACGTTGATGCTTATTTGTATTTGTTTCTAACTCTATTTCATCAAGTGTATTTCATCTTCTTAATCTCTTCATTCACAAATCATGTATTAGACACTAAATAGTTTTATTGAATGTCTCGATCATTTCCATTTTCACTTCTCTGTCTATTTCCGTTCCTCCGTTTATCGATTTCTCCATGAAGTTTTCTTAATACCTTGGTAATTAATATGGATTAAACGAGTAACTTAATCTGTGATAAAGAGATAAATGCGTTTAGCTAAGGCATGCTAGACGACATCTTCAACTGTGAGATTAGAAGTGAAGATGTCATTCTGATCTGTCGAGAGAAGGTTAGAAGAATGCGTTAACTAAAACAAGTAGTACTTACAGAGATGGAAGCAACTTTGCGTTCATTACATTCGTCCCTGTTTCACCATAGAGATGTGGGAATACGGCCGATCACCGAGAGGTGTACGCTAAGGGAAAAGCGGAACTGTACTTATATCTTTAACGCAATTAAGAAACTTGCGATGTTTGTATTAATTATCTTTTCTGTTTCTGCTTCGTACATAAGACTTGTCACCGCATTACACGATCTTTGCATAATCTTCACAGCCAGCCTTGACCTCAGTATCTTGTATCATGAAACCTGTATCTTGTATCATCTTATCTTAGGTATACTTTATCGCAATTTATTTTATTATCGCATTTTTACCGTTTTACTTTACTTTATCGCATGTTTAATTTCTTGTACACAAATTCTTTTATAAATTGAAAAACCCCTGGTCGCATGTATCACAAACATAATGCAATAACCTAAAACAGTCCCTGTGTTCAACCTCGGATCACATCGAGAAACTTGCGGTGAAATTATACTTGGTTTCAACGCAAGGAAACTTGTGACAATACACAGCATACTACGCATATCTAGAAGTAGTATCACATATCATCATATATCGCTATGCGTAAACCTAAGATAAGAATATTCATCAACTTGTGTTTACACTAACCCTTCACAGGTTGTTTGTAATAACGGCTAGGTCAAAAGCTGCTTTACCTTCGAGATTACATCTTTCTCCTTAAGTTCCACTGATCCTTTAGAAATAATTGGTTTGTATCCAATCACTAAACTGAGTCCCTCTCGGGCCAATGAGAGGGGTGAGGCCCTTTGTTCAAGACTCAGAGTCAACACTTAAGCGAACAACCTTTCTACTATCCCTAAAAGCGGGTAGAAGTGAATTCCATCTTGCACCCTATGTCCTCAGCTATCTACCCGGTCTTACTCCTGAAATGGGAGGCTTATTGAGCCCGTGCTATTGAGCCAACCCTCATCCATGAAAATCTAAGGATAATCCCAAATAAACAAGAGTTCATAGTTAGCTCAGGATTAAGGTCAAGTTACCTAGGTTATCGCGTTGAATTAGCCAGTCTTAAATAGTAAACATTGTTATAAAGTAAGAGTGACTTAATTCTTGCTCCGATTTTATGCAAACTCATTGCATAGGACGCCCCCACTCCTCATGTCAATACATAAACGAATCAGGATCACTTCATTTGTAATACTTTACAACAAATTGTAACAACTACAGAGTGGGCCACATCTAATAGTGTTACCAGAATAAGGTACCCAATCTTATTCGTATAATATAGAATGTTTTGGCTAGTTACTGAACTTGATTTACTCTTATGTCTCCACATAAAGTTCATGTATTCAAATAATAGTCATGGATCTTTAGTTTATTGGATTTAGACTTTACAAGTGCAATTCACATATTCAATAACAATTTTATTGAATGTATCAATAACATCTTTATTGATAATAGAATACGTTTTACAAACTGCAAGTTTTAGGATATACAACCCAACACTAGTCGAGAAATAGAATTCTGTATAGACCTAATGCCTGGAGCTAAACTAGTGTCTAAAGCACCATATAGAATGGCGCCTAGGGAGTTAAAAGAACTCAAAATACAATTACAAGACTTTTTAGACAAGGGATTTATACGCCCTAGCATGTCTCCATGGGGAGCACATATCTTATTTGTTAAGAAAAATGACGGATCAATGCGTTTATGTATAGATTATCGAGAGTTGAATAAGTTGACAATAAAGAATAAGTACCCACTCCCACACATTGATGACCTATTTGACTAATTACAAGTAGCCTCAGTATTCTCCAAAATAGACTTACGATCTGGATATCATCAACTACGAATCAAGGAATCTTATATTCCCATGATTGCTTTCCTAATAAGATATGAGCATTATGAATTCATTGTGATGCCCTTTGGATTAACTAATGCCTCAATAGCCTTCATGGACTCGATGAATAGAATTTTTAAGAACTATTTTGATAACTTCGTGATCGTATTCATAGATGATATCCTAGTTTATTCCAAGTCTGAGATAGAATATGAAAAACATCTTAAGGATGTCCTTTCTACATTGAGAACAAAGAAATTGTATGCCAAATTCTCCAAGTGTGAGTTTTGGGTGCGACAAGTTACCTACGTAGGGCATATTGTAAAACAAGAAGGAATCTCAATGGATCTTGCTAAGATTAAAACAGTTAGCAAGTGGCCTCGCCCAACAACTGTTAGTGAGGTGCGAAACTTTCTTGGATTAGCATGATATTATAGACGATTCTTGCGACTGTAGAGTTAAAAAATTAGTAAACCATGAACGATTAAGTCACACCCCGCCCTCAGACCACCTTCTCAGCCAGGGAGAGGGATGCGACTGCAGCAGTTATCAACCCTTGAGCTGACACGTACTGTCTAATGATTCTTGCGGAATAACTCTGATACCATATTATAACTTATACACAGCGGAATGATTAAGTCAAGAAAATAAACTATAACGGATTAAGTAGGCCCATCTTTTATTACGATAATGATATAACGTTTATACAACTTAAGGACTTAACAACAAAGTTTTCAACGACAACTGTAAAAACCCTCCGGAAGTGTAATTGGGGCACATGGCAGACCTTGACCTTAGCAGCACTCTGGAACTCCTCATCTTCCGCTACCTGGGGGGGGGGGATTAAGAAAACATTTTGAAAAGTGTGAGCTACTAAGCCCAGTGAGTGGTTCTTTTAAAGATGAAAATCATTTTGAAAACCATCATTTTGGGAAATCAATCACATGTTGGCACTCACACTGAACTTAAGTGCAATCAATGGCATAATCACGCAGCTACTAATTTGAATTCCAATATGAACACATAGCAATAATACTCGATCATCAAACAATACAATCACCTATGGAAACCTTCCTATGACCCCAATTCCCGCCAATGTGCACATCGACTATTTTTATTTATCCCGCTAGTCATGCTTAGGTACTTGACCATATTTCCCGCTGGTCGTCATCGACTATTATTTCCCACTGACCGAAGCCGACCAATTTTTCCCGCCAAACACCTTTTGTTGAGCATGCTAACCACATCCCGGGCATAATCGCAGTTTCCATAGTCACACACAAGCAATATCATGGCAACATCATATTACCAAAGCATGTAGCTTGTATCCACAGATGCATATGTTCCAATATCAGAGTATAAAGCTAAGTGAATACTCATAATATGCATTTACTATCAACACTGTATAAACACACAATATGCAATATAACACTCACGATATATCGAACCTATAATGCTATAACACTCACACTATGTGTTAATTATCAAAGCTATAACACTCACACTGTGTGAATTATCAAAGCTATAACACTCACACTATGTGTTAATTATCAAAGCTATAACACTCACAACATCTACTGAGTTACTAAAAGCAATGTCACACTCACCTTAATTGCTTAGGAGCCTTTCTAATAGTTCCCTTTTCTACCCCGGGCTCCCTTTTTACCCCTAGAATCCAGATCCAACTTACAGCTTAGATTACTCATAGTTCTAAACCTTATTTTAAGATACTTCCTTCTACCAAAAATGTCTCAAGAAGCTTACCATAAAATCTTAGCTCATAACTTTTCATGGATTAGCCGGAATCATCCAAACATCAAGACTGGCCCACCTTACCCGATAGCTCGACCCCTCTATCTTTTTCTCATTCTCCAGCCAAATTCCTTAGAGTTTCTTCTCCGGCAGCCTCACCATGAAAACTACACTCTCTTATCTTTCAGATGGCTTTGAAATTACATCAAACGCTCAAGTAGATTGGGAGATCTCCTCGTCTCAAGTTAATGCATTCTCTTTCACCCTCACTGTCCAATGCACTCTACTCTCCACCTCTTTTTACGAATTTTATGATTTGTGATTTGAAAATGAAATCCCAACGGCTCTATTTATAAGTGTCCAAACCTCCTATGGTGTTGACACCACCTACTTGGCTGCATGGCCAAATGTTTAATCCTCCCTTTATAAACGTAAGCTGACCTCACCTTGGTTCAATGTGTTCTTCCCAAACGCATCCAACACAATTTCTTAGGGTTTAAGAATTCCTCTTAATCGAACACCTCAATTTTAATTGACGTTTGCCCTTACGTCTTCAAGCTTTGTTTGTATTCAATTTAGGGTTTTCAATGCATAATCTATAAGATCGTGGCCAAATTCAACACATAAATGCCCGGCCGTTCGATGCACAGGTGGTTTCCTTCGATCGCGTGGGCGTGACGTTCGAATGAGGCCACTCTCGCTCTCTCCAACTTTCTCGCTTTCTCCACTCTCGCTAAGGATCTCACTTTTTCCAGCCTTCTTGCTCATTTGGCTCTCGGTAGTGTCGCTCTCTCCATGTTTCTCGCTAAGGATTTCGCTCTCTCCAGCCTTCTCGCTAGCTTGAATCTCAGCCGTGTCGCTCTCTCCAGGTTTCTCACTAAGAATCTTGCTCTCTCCAATCTCGCTAGCATCGCTCTTTCCAATCTCACTCTCTCCCATTCTCTTGCTCAAATCAATCTCGCTGCCTCCACTCTCGCTGCCTCCGCTCTCGCTCTCTCCCATTTCTTCTCCCATTTTCTCTCCAATCTCGCTCTCTCCATTTTCTCTCCAATCTCGTTAGCTACTGTGAATCTGTCTCTTATACACATCTAGATGTGTATAAGAGACAGGGCCCAGCTTACCCGATAGCTCGACCCCTCTGTCTTTTTCTCATTCTCCAGCCAAATTCCTTAGAGCTTCTTCTCCGGCAGCCTCACCATGAAAACTAAACTTTCTTATCTTTCAGATGGCTTTGAAATTACATCAAACGCTCAAGTAGATTGGGAGATCTCCTCGTCTCAAGTTAATGCATTCTTCTTCACCCTCACTGTCCAATGCACTCTACTCTCCCCCTCTTTTTATGAATTTTATGATTTGTGATTTGAAATTAAAATCCCAACGGCTCTATTTATAGGCGTCCAAACCTCCTATGGTGTTGATACCACCTACTTGGCTGCATGGCCAAATGTTTAATCCTTCCTTTATCAACGTAAGCTGACTTCACCTTGGTTCAATGTGTTCTTCCCAAACGCATCCAACACAATTTCTTAGGGTTTAAGAATTCCTCTTAATCAAACACCTCAATTTTAATTGACGTTTGCCCTTACGTCTTCAAGCTTTTTTTGTATTCAATTTAGGTTTTCAAAGCATAATCTATAAGATCGTGGCCAAATTCAACACACAAATGCCCGGCCTTTCGATGCACAGGCAGTTTCCTTCGATCGCGTGGGCGTGACATTCGAATGAGGCCGCTCTCGCTCTCTCCAACTTTCTCGCTCAAATTCTCGCTTTCTCCACTCTCGCTAAGGATCTCGCTTTTTCCAACCTTCTTGCTCATTTGGCTCTCGGTAGTGTCGCTCTCTCCATGTTTCTCGCTAAGGATCTCGCTCTCTCCAGGCTTTTCTCTAGCTTGAATCTCGACCGTGTCGCTCTCTCCAGGTTTCTCACTAAGGATCTCGCTCTCTCCAATCTCGCTAGCATCGCTCTTTCCAATCTCGCTCTTTCCCATTCTCTCGCTCAAATCAATCTCACTGTCTCCACTCTCGCTGCCTCCGTTCTTGCTCTCTCCCATTTTCTCTCCAATCTCGCTCTCTCCATTTTCTCTCTAATCTTGTTAGCTTCTGTGAATATGGTTTATCTCCATGCAACTTCCACACGAATTTTCCCAAATAATTTTCTATATTTTCCTCAGTTCTTCAATCCTTTCTTCACTATTCAGGATTTAAGTCTTCAAGGTTTTCTCTTCATTTTATCCTTTTAGGATCCTTTCTATTCGTACTCTAGGATCAAATATGGTTATCATAACTATAATACCTAACCATTATAGTTTACATTCACTTTTACTAATTGTTGATCCACAGAAGGTGACAATTATTACAGTTATTATGACAATTGTAAAATTATTAGATTATTTACATAACATAGGATTTAACTTTCTNAGAAGGTGACAATTATTACAGTTATTATGACAATTGTAAAATTATTAGATTATTTACATAACATAGGATTTAACTTTCTCCTAATTAACCCCTTAATCACTTACTTAAGTAGGAAAATGGAGATCCGGGTTTCACAGCGAAACTTTCTTGGATTAGCATGATATTATAGACAATTTGTGAAAAATTTCTCAAGTATAACATTATCCTTAACTAACCTCACCAAGAAGAATAATCTTTTTGTTTGGAACCAAGCATGTGAACAAAGCTTCCAAGAACTAAAAGAAAGATTGACTATAACCCCTATTCTCACTATACCTGACGGATCAAGTGGTTTAACTGTCTACAGTGACACATCAAAGAAAGGGCTTGGTTGTGTCTTGATGCAGCATGGCAAGGTAATATCATATGCTTTAAGACAACTTAAACCTTATGAACAAACCTACCCTGTCCATGACTTGGAGTTAGTAGCAGTAGTCTTCACTTTAAAGATATGGAGACATTACTTATATGGGGAAAAGATCCAAATCTATTCTTATCATAAAAGCCTTAAGTACTTCTTTACCTAGAAGGAGTTAAATATGAGGCAAAAAAGATGGCTAGAATTGGTTAAAGACTATGACTGTAAGATCCTTTATCATCCAAGAAAAGCTAACTTGTGATTGATGCTCTTTGCCAAAAGTCAGCTCACACGACAGCTCTGAGTACCATCTTCAAACACATAATGGATGACCTAGAAAGAGTTGAGATCTCACTAATACCAGAAACCATCACAACCTGAATAGCACAACTAACTGCAAGTCCTACTTTAAGACAAAGGATAATTGATGCACAACAAACAGCTAAATACTCAAACAAACAACTATAGTCAGAGAATAGAGAAATTAGTGAATTCTCTATGGCCCCAGACTCCACATTTCTCTACTGTGGACGTCTATGTGTACTAGATAATGAAGAAATCAAGAAAGAACTACTGAAGAAAGCCCATGAGTCATTTTTTTTCAATACATCTTATGAGTACCAAGATTTATCAAGACTTGAAGGCACATTACTTGTGGCATAACATGAAAAGGGACATAGTCAACTATGTAAGTAAATGTTTGGTTTGTCAATAGATGAAAGCTCTAAGGAAACGACCACAAGGACTCCTCTAACCTCTGAATGTTCTAGAGTGGAAATCGAAGCATATTTTCATGGATTTCATCTCAGGACTCCCAAGAACCGTTAAAGGCCACAACATGATTTGGGTGATTGTGGATCAACTCACCAAGTCGGCCCATTTCTTACCCTGTAAGACCACTCATACTACAGAATCACTAGCTCAAATGTATTTAAAGGACATCATCTGATTGCATGGAGTCCCAATATCAATTGTTTCAGACCAAGACCCTTGTTTTGTCTCCAGGTTCTGGAAGAGTTTGCAGAAAGCAATGGGCACCCAACTAAATTTAAGTACAACCTTCCATCCACAAATTGATGGCCAAACAAAACGAGTTAATTAGATCCTAGAAGACATGTTAAGGGCATGCGCTTTGGATTTTATTGGAGCGTGGGATTCGCAAATACACCTTATAGAGTTTGCTTATAATAATAGTTATCAGGTGACAATTGGTATGGCTCCCTTTGAAGCCTTATACGGAAAAAAGTGCAGATCCCCAATGCACTGGGATGAAGTCAGGGAGCGAATACTACTAGGGCCTAAACTAGTGCAGCAAACAATAGAGATAATTAAGTTAATTCGAGAAAGAATGTGAACAACTCAAAGCAGACAAAAGAGTTATGCTGATAACTGTCGGAAAGAGCTGGAATTTAAAGTAGGCGATCACGTATTTCTAAAGGTAGCACCAATAAAAGGAATTATGTGATTTAGACGGAAAGGCAAACTTAGCCCCCGCTTTATTGAACCTTTTGAAATATTGGAACGTATTGGCCAAGTAGCTTATCGATTAGCATTACCACCCACCTTTTCTACAATACATAATGTCTTTCATGTATCGATGCTTCAGAAATACGTGCCTGACCCATCACATGTAGTAAACTATGAACCCCTACAAATAAGTGAAAACTTGGAATATAAAGAGACTCCAATTTGCATTCTAGCAAGAGAGAAAAAGTCACTTCTTAATCGGAAAATAAGTTTAGTGAAAGTTCTCTGGAGAAATCAGCAAGTAGAAGAAGCTACTTGGGAACGAGACGAAGAAATGATGACCAAATACCCTTATTTATTTAAGAACCAAAAAACTTTTGAGGGCGAAAGTTCTTAAGGTGGGGAAAGAATGTAACGGCTAAAGTTTGTATACAAATATTATAGGAAATTAAATAATGAATGTTAATTAAGGTTTAAGGTTAAATCTAGTTATTAGTAAACAAGTTCTAAGTTTAATCCACTAAGTTTAAAATTTTTTCTATAAATCTTATTGGTCATTAAATAAATAACAAACATAATATTGATTTGAAAATTAAGCTAATATCCAAGTAAGGAAAAAAGAAATCTAGAAAATAAAACAATGACAATATAAGAACATTTTAAAGAAAATAGAAAATAATAATAATAATAATAATAATAATAATAATAATAATAATAATAATAAAAATAAAAAAATAAAAAAATAATATGTAGAAGTTTAAGATAATAGTGATAGTTTTTTTAAAAAAGAGATAAATATAAAATAAGTTAAACATTAAAAAAAAGAGAGAGATAAATATAAAAGAAGTTAAACATTCAAAAAAAAAAAAAAGAAGATAAATATAAAAGAAGATACACATTAAAAAAAAACAAAAGATAAATATAAAAGAAAACAATCATAAAAAAAAAAAGAAGGAAAGAAAAAGATAAATATAAAAGAAGATACACATAAAAAAGAAGAAGATAAATATATATATAAAAAAGATAAATATAAAAGAAGATAAACATTAAAAAAAAAAAGAAGAAGAAGAAAAACATAAATATAAAAGAAGAAAAACATTAAAAAAATTAATATAAAAGAAAAAAAAAAAGATAAATATAAAAGAAAATAAACATAAAGCATATAGATATAAAAGAAGATAAAGATAAACATTAAAAAAAAAAAAGAAGATAAATATAAAAGAAGATAAACATAAAGAATATAGATATAAAAGAAGATAAAGTGAACATAAAAAAAAAAAAAAAGAAAGGGAGGTCGGTTAAAACTTTCCTAATAAAATTTTGTATAGTTTTGCTACTTAATTAATAAAATTTTAGACATGTTCTTTTGAAATTTTTACCAAAACGCATCTCATGATAGAAAAACNAAAAAAAAAAAAAAAAGATAAATATAAAAGAAGATAAACATAAAAAAAAGAAGATAAATATAAAAAAGGATGAACATAAAAAAAAAAAAAAAGAAAGGGAGGTCGGTTAAAACTTTCCTAATAAAATTTTGTATAGTTTTGCTACTTAATTAATAAAATTTTAGACATGTTCTTTTGAAATTTTTACCAAAACGCATCTCATGATAGAAAAACTCTAAGTATGAATGTTGTAGCAGTTAGACCTTATTATGTAAGGATCTGGTTGTTAGGTTTGCGACTAGAGGCAAATTGGTTGCAAGGATAAGTGCGACGAACATACATTTCCTCGCATCTGGCATCGCCAGGCAACAACTATTGATGTTAAACGTCACATTTTGCGACTTTTGTTCTTTTCGTCGCATTATTAGAGACAAAATTAATATTTCGTTCTTTCAATCATCACAAGTACTTCGTCGCTAAAGGTCGAATTTATTGTAGTGATTTATATACTATTTATAGCAATTTTTTTATAGCTCAAGGTAGTGACTTTAGAGGGAGAAAAACAAATAAAAGCCAAAGTTTTATACAATTTTTTAAAGGCAAATTTTCACAAATAGAATAATGTCAAACTATTTATAGAAATAGCAAAAAAAAAAATAAAAAATAAAAAAACTGATAGACACGAGTAGATTTCCATTAGTTTCTATAACTGATAGTATCAATGATACACTTCTATCAGCGTCTATCAATGATAGACTTGTATCGATTTCTATATATAGTATCAGTAATGAACTTTTATCAATTTTTGTCACTGATATATGGTGATGAAAATTATGGAACGCAATATGTGTGATGCATGTCTTAGGTTATGCGTTTGTTCTCATGCGTCGGTGGTCATGCGTTGGAATGGAAAGTATGCGATAATTTCTTATACAATGACCATGTGTTTCTATCACAAGTTTTCTTGCGCTCTCGCCAAGTATAATGAGATCGCAAGTTTCTCGGATGATCCGAGGTCGAACTCAGGGACTTGTAGCTAAATGTTATACGGTAATGTGTTTGCGACGAAGAATAAAAGAATGTTGAGGGTTATGAGCTATGCACTACTCCTACTCCTAACTATCAGATTAAGTGGTGGAAGTATGACCGAGAGGTAGAGATACGACAACTGTTAACGTGTGTAAAATGCATGGCAAAATAGATAAAATGGCGAGGATGTCATCACTACAACACTGAGCTTGATCGCAAGGGCAACCCTAGCCAATGCAAGCTATGCGATCATGCTACACTTGATGAAGACGCATGCGATGTATATGCGATAGTGTCGCGAGGCCTTATTTCTAAGTCTCTATTCTCGCTCACGTGCTCACACATAAATAAGATGACTGCATACCACCATGTTCTACTTAAAGGGTGTATACGTTGTGTGGTAGCAAACAAAGCTTATTCCTAGGTTCCCTATTCTTGCTTATATGATTCAATCCGCTCTCTCGAGTCTAGATTTGGTTTTTAGACTACTCTCCCAAGTATGCCTAAATGATGAATGATGCGTTCATAAGACAAGGTAATCACATAAACATGGTTGTTGTAAGATTATTCCTATCTCTAGTGAACAATTGCTTACATTGCTTAATGCAATCAACTACTTACCCTTTCGGGCAGTTGGTTGCTGCTGATTCTACTCATAGACAAGCATTACGTCCGCTTATAGACAAGCGTTGCTATAGCTTCACACTAAACAAATAAGGTTTTCTCACAACACTCGTGCAATGCACACCTCCCGGTGGTTTGCTACATGCTTCATATTCCTATGTCGCATGATTAAGTATGCGATACTCTAGCAGTCCTACTTAGTGATGCAATGAAAGTAAACGATGCTAAGTAAATGAAGATGGAGATGGAATCAAAGGAAAATATAGAAATTCATTGATCACAAAATGTATTAATCTCTTAAGCCACAATGTAATACAATACAAAGATAGAAGAGAACTCTTATACACATCTAGATGTGTATAAGAGACAGGAATTATTATTAATCTCTTAAGCCACAATGTAATACAATACAAAGATAGAAGAGAAGCGGAAAGCCAGATGGAAGCAATGTCTTGCTTCCATCAGATGTGTGTCAAGGCTGCCGATGGTGCTTTGGATGGGCGGTGGAGTAGACTCTCTCAAGCTCTAACTCCGGCGAAGGTTCCGGTCGTCACTTGGAATGATTGAAGGGATGAAGAACTCTCAAGACTATCTTCTCACGCTTTGGTCTGGATCACAAGGATCCACCCTAAGGCAGGTAACCTCAGGCAGAAAACCTTAGATAATTTGAAGTTCTGCTCAACGACTTCTATTTATAGAGTTTGATCACCGACAACATTAATGGTCCTCTGAAATTCTGCAACTAACGACGTAATGGACGTGATGAACCTGTTCTGAATCTCTATTGCTAACGACGTGGTAGGTGAAATGTCAGCATCATCTTTTGATACTCCTGAGGTATGCGTTCATGCTTGGTTTCTGGAGTATCAATGCATTCCACCACCCTTGCGGTCATCCCTCTATTATGGTTATTATTCTGTAGTCGCAATCTCTCTACGATGACTGCATTCTCTTGACAGCCGCAACTTCTATGTGATGGGCGCATGTGGTTGATGGCCGCAACATCCATGTGTCGAATGTATACGTTCGCTTCTGTGATGGAGAGATTCCCCGCATGCGGTCGTCTTTGCGATAGTCTGGCTTCCGCGTATGCAACCGCTTCCTGGATTAGCTACAAAGATAGACAATTGAACGCATAAAAACACATAAAAGTGGGTTAGCTGAGATTCTTAATGTCAATCGATGCAAGCTCGCTTTCTCATGAATTCTCAATATAATTGCCGCATCTTCTATTTAACAGCCCTCATAATCTAAATAAAAGGACTATAATGATGTGCATTTCTGCCCGTCATCACACCCCCAAAATTAGAATCATGCTTGTCCTCAAGCATGCTTTATACTCAAGAAATTCATAATTCACCCTCAGGCTTTCCTTGATGACCAACCTCTCAGAATATAATTTACTCATACCTCTAACCATGGCAGTAACGCTCTCCTCCACTTCAGCTACTTCTTCAAAGAGATCTTTTCTAAGCTTACATCTGGCAAGCCTTTGCTAAAAAACTTTTTACTCATTCCCCACACTTTGCGTTCATCTTTTAACAATGCGTCCGTTGGGACAATTCAAAGCCTTGTGATTTATTATTAGAATGCAGCGTTGAACCTGGTTACGCTATTCGTTTTGGCTTGCCCCCACGTATGTAATGCAGACAACCAATTTTGGTTGCATGCCATATTCAACTCAACTCTTGTTTTAGCTTAATTTTGCGCCAGACAGAGAAGATGCGCTTATGCGTTGATCCTGGCGACTTACTTTCGTTTTGGCCTGCCCCCACGGGTGTCATGTGGACATCCAACTATGGGTAAGTGCCTTTCGCAACTTAACTCTTATTAGTATGGGTTTCCCCATTGCGCTGATAGTGGAGATTTTATTCCCAAACAATTTTTTTTTTTTTTGAATAAGATCACAATGTAGTGAACGCATTTCTCCGGGATTGCTGCCACCCCCAAACTTAGAGATTGGCAGTGCTCTCGCCACAAAGCTAAAGACAAACTCAGGAATGCGGTAACAAATGTTTGAGCAGAGGTTTGCACATAATAAAACTTAGACTGCCAAAATTTGAAGAAGTTATCAAAAGTAAGTTGAGCCTTGCGATTCTTAGTTAGTGGACGTGGTGAATTATACGCACCATCATAGATGCATTGCAAAGGTAAGTAATCAGACAAAGAGAATTTCAAAAGGATAATGCATAAAGGATAACAAGAAAAGGACCTTGAGTAGAATACACTTGCAACCATGCTTTAGAATTCATGCAGTCGAAGTCATGCGTTAAATGATGAAGAAGATCCTTTTGTTGCAACTACGCACCGAGGAGAATTATTGTCGCACCTACAAAGAGCAAATGCACCACATCCAAGAAAGCAGCTGCATATCCAAAATAACAGTTAACATAAACTAAACTAAGAAAAGCAAGTTAAAGATAGAGTAGGAGACGTCCCTGGAGAAATTAGAGTTAAGCATCGCAAGGAGTCTCCCATGCAGGAGATTGCTCTCAACTGCTTAGGTCAAGAAGCTCACCCTGACCATTGGAACTTCCGGCAATTGTTGGGCGCATGTTGGTCACCATGTGCTTAGAACTACCTTCAGCCCACGCGATTGATTGCTCTTCTATCTTGGGGTTAATACTGGCTTTCGGCGCATAGCCTACACTTCAATATTGTTTGCAGCTTGGTCGCACAAGCTACAATACTCCCAAGGTAAAAAGGTTTCCTGCGTTAACACAAAACTCAACAAACTATTAGCTGCCAAGTCCCCGGCAACGGTGCCAAAAACTTGATGATGAAAATTATGAAACGCAAAATGTTTGATGCATATCTTAGGTTATGCGTTTGTTCTCATGCGTTGGTGGTCATGAGTTGAAATGGAAAGTATGCAATAATCTTTTATGCAATGACCATGTGT
Organism: Benincasa hispida; assembly: GCF_009727055.1. Lineage (NCBI taxonomy): Eukaryota > Viridiplantae > Streptophyta > Magnoliopsida > Cucurbitales > Cucurbitaceae > Benincasa > Benincasa hispida. The sequence continues at coordinate 56,102,196 of NC_052350.1, read as the reverse complement.
TCCTATCACAAGTTTTCTAGCGCTCTTGCCAAGTATAACGAGATCGCAAGTTTCTCGGATGATCCGAGGTCGAACTCAGGGACTTATAGCTAAATATTATGCGATAATGTGTTTGCGGTGAAAATAAAAGAATGTTGAGGGTTATGAGCTATGCACTACTCCTACTCCTAACTATCAGATAAAGTGGTGGAAGTATGACCAAGAGGTAGAGACACAAAAACTGTTAACGCGTAGTAAAATGCATGGCAAATAGATAAAATGGCGAGGATGTCTTCACTACAACACTAAGCTTGACCGCAAGGGCAACCCCAGCCAACGCAAGCTATGCGATCATGCTATACACATTTGACGAAGATGCATGCGATGTATATGTGATAGTGTTACAAGGCCTTATTTCTAAGTCTCTATTCTCACTCACGTGCTCTCACACATAAACAAGATAACCGCATACCACCATGTCCTACTTAAAGGGTGCGTACGCTGTGTAGTAGCAAACAGAGCTTATTTCTAAATTCCCCATTCTTGCTTATACGATCCAATCCGCTCTCTCGAGTCTAGATTTGGTTTTTAGACTACTCTCCCAAGTATGCCTAAATGATGAATGATGCGTTCATAAGACAAGGTAATCACATAAATATGGTTTTCGTAAGATTATTCCTATCTCTAGTGAACACTTGCTTACATTGCTTAATGCGATCAACTACTTACCCTCCCAGACAGTTGGTTGTTGTTGATTCTACTCATAGACAAACATTGCGTCTGCTTATAGACAAGTGTTACTACAGCTTCATATCAAACAAATAAGGTTTTCTCACAACACTCGCACAATGCACACCTTCCGGTGGTTTGCTACATGCTTCATATTCCTATGCCGCATGATTAAGTATGTGATACTCTAGCAGTCCTACTTAGTGATGCAATGAAAGTAAAGGATGCTAAGTAAATGAAGATGGAGATAGAATCGAAGGAAAATATAGAAATGCATTGATCACAAAGTGTATTAATCTCTTAAGCCACAATGTAATACAATACAAAGATAGAAGATAAATGGAAAGCCAGATGGAAGCAATGTCTTGCTTCAATCAGATGTGTGTCAAGGCTGCCAATAGTGCTATGGATGGGCGGTGGAATAGACTCTCTCGAGCTCTAACTCCGGCGAAGGCTCCGGTCGTCACTTGGAATGATTGAAGGGATGAAGAACTCTCAAGACTATCTTCTCACGCTTTGGTCTGGATCACAAGGATCCGCCCTAAGGTTGGTAACCTCAAGCGAAAAACCTTGGATAATTTGAAGTTCTGCTCAACGTCTTCTATTTATAGAGTTTGATCATTGACGCATTAATGGTCCTTCTCTGAAATTCTACAGCTAACGACGTGATGGATGTGATAGACCTATTCTGAATCTCTGCTGCTAACGGCGTGGTAGGTGAAATGTCAACATCACCTTTTGATACTCCCGAGTTATGGGTTTATGCTTGGTTTCTGGAGTATCAACGCATNCGAGTTATGGGTTTATGCTTGGTTTCTGGAGTATCAACGCATTCCACCACTTTTGCGGTCATCCCTCTATTATGGTTATTATTCTGTAGCTACAATCTCTCTGCGATGACCGCATTCGCTTGATAGCCACAACTTTTATGCGATGGACACATGCAGTTGATGGCCGCAACATCCATGCGTCGAATGTATGTGTTCACCTCTATGATGGAGAGATTCCCCACATGCGATCGTCTTTGCGATAGCCTGGCTTCCGCGTATGCGACCGCTTCCTGCGTTAGCTACAAAGATAGACAATTGAATGCATAAAAACGCATAAAAGTGAGTTAGCTGAGATTCTTAATGCCGATCGACGCAAGCTCATTTTCTCATGAATTCTTAATATAATCGCCACATCTTCTACTTAACAACCCTCATAGTTCTAAATAAAAGGCCTATAATAACGTGCATTTCTGCCCGTCATCAATAGACATAATAAACTTCAGTCTCTATCAATGATAGACTTTTATTAGTTTCTATCATTTATAGACACTGATAGACTTCTATCAGCATCTATCAGTGATAGACTTGTATCAGTTTCTATCACTGACAGTGTCAATGATAGACTTCTCTTAGTGTCTCTTCTATTTAAGAATATTAAATTTTGCTATTTTGTATAAATAGTTTCCCTTATTTTTCTATTTTTGAAAATCTTCTTTTTTTCAATAAACCTTCTTGTTTAAGGGGATTTTTTTAGATCAAAAGGGGAAAAAAGTTTGTTGGTTATTTATTTATTTTTTTTTTATAAAACCTCCCGCTCCCATGAAAGTCTTTTTTTTCTCATTATATTTGATTTAAATTATCTATAATAATCATTTGATATATGTGCCTTAAATTCTAACTAATACAATACGGAAGTAAATAAAATTATAAGATATTCTATTTCACTAGTTTAAGAAAGTTTTAAAATATTTGTAAATGTATGTCGCTTTTTACATATTTGTAAATGTATGTCATGTGAAACAAATATAAGAAAATTTATATTATTGAATGAGAAAGAGAGGAAGAATGAAACAACCACTAGATCACAATAGAAATTTGAAAAAGGAAAAATGAAATATAACAAATTAAACAAAAGTGCATAAATATTCAGAGTTGAAATAACGACATTACCGATATACGGAGAAAAATAAATTAATGAATTTAGTTGCCAGTTGACTTTCTAATAAAATAAATCTCCATTTAAATAAAATCGAACCAAAAATAATTTTAATGGTTAGGAATAAGAAAAATTGATACAAAAGAAAGAATTAACAAAAAAAAAAAAAATTACGGTTGAAACATTAACATTAGATAAATTAAAGAGGCTCCTTGGATGTTTTCTCCTTTCAAAATTACCAAAATACCCTTCATTTTCTTTTCTCTTGCTTTTGGCAAATTACCATTTCTGGAACTAAATTTAAAACTCACGAATATGGAGAAGTTACCCTTTTTCTTTTCTTTTCTTGTTTTTAATTTTATTTGGAACTGAATTTTATTCTTATCATAAAATGCAAGTCAAATAATACTACCAAATGGTCCGTTTCTATTTTCTCATTTTGTAGGTCGACAACGTCGTTCTTTTGGCAAGTGATTTTCTCGTGTTCGTAAATGGAAGTATCAAATTGAATTCTGGAATACGAGACGTTACATGAAATATTGAAACTATTGTAACCGTTCATTTTCTTTCTCAAATTTAGTGTATTTTGTGTCTTGTCTGTGAATGATTTCATTTAGACATTGTCTAATCACAATTTATATGTGTTTACCAAAGTTTAATGCTATAAATTTGAAATTTGGGCCAACATGAAGACATATCAACTAGTTAAGACATATCTAGATTCGAATGTGAGAGGTTTGAATTCTCAAAAAAAAAAAAAAAAAAAAGTACATGGTGACTTCTTTACATCTCTTATGAAGGGGAGCATTTCATTGTCATATAGTGTGATAGTAGCTTTTGAGATTAAAACTATCCCCAAAGATTTAGAGTTTTCTTAGGGTACAACAAGTAGATATGGAGATGTGAACCTATGGCCTTGAAGGATGAAACATATATATCAATTCATGTTGAAATATGCTCCCCTTTTGCCTTAAAATTTAGAATTTTATTTCAATGTGTTTTTTTATACGACAATTAGAAATATAAAGATTTGAACGTACAACTTTAAAGAAAAATGTAAATTCTAACTAAAGGTGAGTTGCTCACTCACTAATATGATTTATTCTTACAAAACTACGACTAAGTTATGTTTATTGTTGAGTTATGTTCACTCTGATTTATTCTTATATAAATGTTTTTATTCTTTTCTTAACCAATAACATCTTAGTTTAAGTTATATAATCTTTAATAAATTTTTACTGGAAAGGAAAATGCGTCTACATGTAAATTCATTTGAAATTATAGTGAAAACGTCGTGTTTTTGGCAAGCGAGTTTTTCGTGTTCGAAAATGCAAGAATCATTGAATTCTGTAAGACGAGACGTTACATGAAATACTGGAACTGGTATAACCTTTCATTTTCTTTCTCGAATTTAGAGTAGTATTTGTCTTGTCTGTGAATAGTTTCATTTAAACATTGTCTAGTCACAATTTGTATGTGCTACCAAAGTTTGAGAATATACATTTGAAATTTAGACCAACTTGAAGATATATCAATTAGCTTAGACTTTATAATCTCAATATGGTAGGTTTGAATTTTCAAAAAAAAAAAAAAAAAAAGAAAAGAAAAAAAAAGAAAAATACATGGTAACTTCCTTATATCTCTTGTGAAGAGGAACATTTCATCGTGGGATAGTAGCTTTTGAAATTGAAGCTATGCCCAAAGATTCATGGCTTTCTTAGGGTACAATAAGTAGATACGGAGATTTGAACCTATGACCTTGAAAGATGAAGCATATATAAATTAATGTTGAAATATGCTCATTTTTTTTTGCCTTAAAAATTATAATTTCGTTTCAATATATTTTTTCTTTATACAAAAAATAGAAATATGAAGGTTTGAACCTTCAACTTTAAAGAAAGAAGTATATTCTAATGAAAGGTGAGTTGCTCACTCATTAATATGATTTATTCTTACAAAACTACAACTGAGTTATGTTCTTACAGAAATATTATTGATTTATATTTACTATTCTAACTAAACATTGAATTGCTCACTTATTAATATGATTTATACTTTCAAAACTCATTAAGTTATGTTCTTACAAAATTATCGTTGAGTTATGTTCATTTCGATTTATTCATACATAAATGTTTTTATTTTCTTTTCTTGTCCAATAACATATTAGTTTAAGATATACCATCTTTAATAATTCTTATCGAAAAGGAAAATGTATATACATGTTAATTCATTTGAAATTATAGTGAAAACGTCATTTTTTGTGCAAATTAGTTTGTCGTGTTCGTAAATGGAAGAATCAAATTGAATTTTGTAAGATGAGACATTAATGCATTAATGAAACTGTTGTAACCATTCATTTTCTTTCTCGAATTTAGTGTATTGCTTGTCTTGCCTGTGAATAATTTTATTTAAACAATGTCTAATCACAATTTGTATGTGCTTATCAAAGTTTGGGAATATAAATTTGCAAATTGGGTCAACTTGAGGATATATCAACTAGCTAAGACATTATAATCTCAATCCAAATGTGAGCGGTTTGAATTTTTTTAAAAAAAGAGTACATGATGACTTCCTTACATCTCTTGTGAAGGGGATCATTTCATTGTTATATAGTTCAATAGTAGTTTTTGAGATTGAAACTATTCCTAAAGATTTAGGGTTTTCTTAGGGTACAACAAGTAGACACGAAGATTTGAATCTATGGCCTCGAAGGATGAAACATATATCAATTAATGTAGAAATATCTTCACTTTGGACCTCAAAATTTAGAATTTCATTTCAATATTTTTTTTATATGACAAGTAGAGATATGAAGAATTTGAACCTTAAACTTTAAAAAACGAAGTATATTCCAACTAAACATTGAGTTGCTCACTCATTAATACGATTTATTCTTTCAAAACTCATCGAGTTATGTTCTTACAAAATTATCGTTGAGTTATGTTCACTTCGATTTATTCTTACATAAATGTTTTTATTTTCTTTTCTTGTCCAATAACATATTAGTTTAAATTATACAATATTTAGTAAATTCTTATTGAAAAGGAAAATGTATATACATGTTAATTCATTTGAAATTACAGTGAAAACGTCGTTTTTTACAAGTTAGTTTTTCGTGTTCATAAATGGAAGAATCAAATTGAATTTTGTAAGATGAGACATTACATGCATTACTGAAACTGTTGCAACTGTTCATTTTCTTTCTCGTGTTTAGTGTATTGCACGTTTTGTCTATGAATAATTTCATTTAAACATTGTATAATCACAATTTATATGTGCTTACCAAAGTTTGGGAATATAAATTTGCAAATTGGGTCAACTTGAGAATATATCAACTAGCTAAGACATTATAATCTCAATCCGAATGTGAGTGGTTTGATTTTTTTTTTTCAAAAAGAGTACATGATGAGTTCTTTACATCTCTTGTGAAGGGGATCATTTCATAGTTATATAATGCAATATTAGCTTTTGAGATTGAAACTATTCATAAAGATTTAGGGTTTTCTTAGGTACAACAAGTAGACACGAAGATTTGAACCTATGGCTTCGAAGGATAAAGCATGTATCAATTAATGTTGAAATACGTTCATTTTGGGCCTTAAAATTTAGAATTTCATGGCAAGTGAGTTTGTCTTGTTCTTAAATGGAAGCATCAAATTGAATTCTTTAAGATGAGACGGTACATGAAATACTAAAATTGTTGTAACCATTCATTTTGTTTCTCGAATTTAGTGTATTGCGTGTCTTATATGTGAACAATTTCATGTAAACATGATCTAATCAAAATTTGTATGTGCTTGCCAAAGTTTGAGAACATTCATTTGAAATTTAGACCAACTTAGGATATATCAACTAGTTAAGACATTATAATCTCGATTCAAATGTGAGAGGTTTGATTTTTTTTTTTAAAAAAAGTACATGGTGACTTCCTTACATCTCCTGTGAAGGGTAACATTTCATTGTTATATAGTGTGATAGTAGCTTTCGAGACTGAAACTATCCCCAAAGATTTAGGGTTTTCTTAGGGTACAACAAGTAGATGCGGAGTTTGAACTTATGGCCTTGAAGGATGAAGCACATATCAGTTGATGCTGAAATATGCTAACTTTTGGCCTTAAAATTTACAATTTCATTTCAATATGTTTTTTTATACGATAAGTAAAAATATGAAGATTTGAATCTTCGACTTTAAATCACTCATTAATATGATTTATGCTTACAAAACTACCGTTGAATTAGTTGCTATATAACTATCATTTAGTTTCATTTACTCTGATTTATTCTTATATGACTGTTTTTATTTTCTTTTCTTGTCCAATAACATATTAATTTAAGTTATACAATTTGTAACAACCCAAAGTTTGAGGTAATTTTTAATTTAATTATTTTAAATTATTTAGGTGTTATTTTAAGTTTTGAGGCTAAAATTCAATTTACTTCAATTTAGAGAAGATTTGAAATTTTGGATATACTTGAGGTGGATCAAGTGATTTGGAGATAATTCAATTTAAATTGTATGAGTGTTATTTTGTTAATAACTGTTGAAACCGAATTTGGAAATGTTGAAATTTATTTGAAGGAAATTTGATAAATGAATGCGGAGTTTGAGATTTAATTAATTTGCTAAATTAATTCCAATTTAATTTGAATTAATTAGGATGCAATTGGTTTGTGTTTGAAATTAGATTATTATTAAAAGATAATTTAATTTTATTAAGTGGAATTTTGAGGAAAAAATAAGAGTGTTATTTTCAACCAAAATTTAGTTTCTTCAAGTTCCAAATATCACAAACATCACAAAGTAATAACTAACAACTATTACAAAACCTTAGAAGTTCTTTCTTAGATTTCATTAAAGGCAACAACAACCATTAACATTGAAACTGAAGGACTAGATGTATATCAATTTGAGATAAAGAATCAATAGATCCAAAACCAATGAGGCTTTTCATCGTATCACACACTAAAGATTTATTTCAAAACCTATCTAACACTTTAAAGGTATCACACACAAAGTTTAGTCTGCATATTTGATCTCTTTGTGAGATGGAAAATGATATGTAATACACGAAACTACAACTGCAATAGAATTTTGAAGCGTATGGCTCCAGAAAAGAAACGAGTTAATCAAAATGTTTTATTTACTAGGGTTAGAGCCAAAGATTAAACAAAAGAAAAAAGAGTGTCATTTAGCTCCATGTGATTATAATGTTAAATAAATAAGGAAATCTCATGTAATCTAAGCATATGAAATTCAAATGAGCTTGAATGAGTTTAAAATGACTTACGAGTATTGTTTTTTTGTGAAAAATCTTTCCTATAAACACTTCTAAGAAAAAGTACCAATTAAGATTCTCCAAAAATACCTTAACATGCGTTGAGTAGTCTAGAATTCTACTTACCTAAAAAGCGCTTCTAAAATAATCGAAAGGCTCCTGAAATAATAAAACCAAAGTCCTAATGTTAAAAATTAGTTTGAAACCTAATTCAGAGACTCAAGAAGTATTCGGAATGGGTAATCTTACCCAAAAAAACCTTAGACCTCAATTCATACACTCTGAACCAAGTCTAAATTATAACTAAAGCATATTCATAAGTGTTACAGAAAGACTCGAAATCAAGAAAGAATAATGCAACTGGTAGTTGAACGGTTGTCGTCTTCTTTCTGTTAGATGTTGTAACCACCAGAGCTCATCATCGTTGACCGAATCGCATGCACATATATAAATGAAATCAATCAAGAGATTAATGTAAGAGTGAATTTTAATTGAGAGAGAAAGGCATTTCGTTCTGTAATACTTTGAAGAGTAATAAAAGAGAACCTCCCAATTTGCACAGTGGATGTAGGCCTTTGGCTGAACTACTTAAACTCCTGTGTTTTTTCATCTTTCTCTATGATCGTTTAGATTTTGCTAAGGTATTGTTTACACGATCGTATAGTCCCTATCGCATCGTGTACACGATAATTTAGCTCCGCGCATAATAGTCTATACGAACGTTTAGCTCTTCAGCTGTCGTCTGAACGATCGTCTAGCTTCAGTCAATTGTCGTCTACATGATCCTTTAACGTTTTTTCCTATCGTTTACTTAATTGACCTATTGTTTAGTTATTGGTGCATCGTCTACACGATTGTGCAGACTTTTGGTAAACGACAGAAGGATTTTCGAGCATGTACATTCTATTTCCCCTGACTCTTGAATTGTTATCAACCGTTAAAACTTAGTGTATTGTGATTATTAACTTGAAAATCAAGTTATCTGGGACAACAAGTGGTATCAGAGCTCAGTGAACAGTTCAGGACAAAAGATTTGAATTCTTTATTTAGAGTAATCAATCTTGAAGACAAAGAATGGTAACTACCAGATATGAGATTGAGAAATTCGACGGTAATACATATTTTGAATTGTGGAAAGCAAAGATTAAAGCAGTCTTGGGGTAGTAGAAGGCACTTTTGGCCATTATAGACCTTGGGAAGTACCCTGAAACACTTTCTGAGGCAGACAAAGACTATTGAATCAAATGCATATAGAACCATCGTTCTCAATGTCACAGACAACGTTTTGAGGCAAATTGTGGATCAGCCTACTGCCTATGCCTTGTGGAATAAGTTGAATAAGATTTATCTCAACAAAGATCTACCCAACAAAGCTTTCTTGAGGGAAAGATTCTTCACGTATAAGATGGATCTAGCAAAGTCCCTCACAGATGATCTTAATGAGTTCAAGAGGTTGTCTTCTGAGCTTAGATCGATTGGAGATAACATTGGAGAAGAGAATGAAGCATTCATATTATTGAATTCTCTACCAGAAACATTCAAAGATGTAAAGACTGCATTGAAGTACGGTAGAGAAAGAATCACCATAAATGCTATTATATCAGCTGTAAGAGTCAGAGAGCTTGAATTGCAAATGACCAAGAAGGATCAACCAGGAGGTGAAGGCTTGTTCTCTAAAGGGAAGAACAATAACAATGGGAAGGGCAAACAGAACAATGGAGACAAGTCCAAAATAAATTGCCATTTTTGTCACAAGATGGGGCACATGAAAAAAATAAATTGCTATTTTGGTCACAAGATGGGGCACATGAAAAAGGATTGTTATGCCTTGAAGAGAAAATTAAACCAGCAGAATAAGGGGGTAAACAGACTGAGGTTGCTATAGGTGAGAATTCCCTAGTCTATTCAGATGCTTTAGCTGCTACTGAAGAAGGTGGAGACCAGAATACTATGGAGACTCAAGATTGGGTGTTAGATACTGGTTGCTCAGTCTACATGATACCATCCAACAGATGGTTTTGCACTTATAAGAAGTGGGATGGTGGGCTGATCTATATGGGAAATAATAATACATGCAGAGTTGTGGGAATAGGGTATGTGTCCTTGAAGATGCAGGATGGTTCAGTCAAATTGATAAGGAACGTGAGGCATGTTCCAACTTTGAAGAGGAATCTCCTTTCATTGGGGATGTTTGATGACATAGGATGTGAATATAGGGGTGTGGGAGGCACCTTTGAAATTATTAAGGATTTCAAAGTGGTCTTGGTGGCAACCAAGGTAAACCGTCTATATGTTATCAAAGATGTGAAAATGGCACACTCGGCTTTGTTAGCAATGGATGAGGAACCTAATGAAGATAAGTTGTAGCACAAAAGACTCTCTCATGTCAGTGTGAGGGGGCTGCAAGTGTTATCTAAACTAAAGGAAATAAAACACGAGGATTTCCTTGAGCAGCGGAAGGGATTGTCCCAAATTTCATTCGAATTGAACATAAACAATTATAATCTAAACACAAAAACTAACAGGTCATGCACAACTAGAAATTACAGCATGCTAAACGATGATACAAGGGATAGGGGATGCATACCTTTGAAGAATCATTCTTCAAGAATCCCTCGATTATTCCAAACGCGTCCACAGCAACTCTCGAATGCAACGAACAGACTGCTACCAACAACATGAACACAACGAACGACCAACAGCTCCTCGAACGACCCAATCAAGTCTAACTCAATTCACGAATAGAGCTGGACACCACCACAATGGTTACCTTGGTATTTCCAGTGTGAGAATTCAAGAGTTGTGGGCTCTGTATGATCTTGGCTTGAGGAAGAGACTGGAGGTCTACGATCAAGTAGAAGATCGAGCAAGTGAGAGATAAGAAGTTGGTCTATCGTATAGACGATGTGCTCGATCGTTTAGTAATCGGCAGCCTATCGCATAGACTATGCCACTCGATCGTGTAGCAACGATCAGCTGAAAGACTACCGTATAGTCAAAGGTAAGTGATCGCTTAGCTGATCTTGTTGTCTCTCAATGCTATCGTTTAGTGAAACTCTTTCACTTGATAACTTGTCTCCGTGAGAACCTTCCGAATTAAGTAATTTCCAAATTTAGGAAAACAATTTTCCTTTTTATCGCACAGTTACATAAAACTTCCAATAATCTCCCATCAATCGGATATTAGAGAAAAAGAAATTAATTATCATATGATTAATACATTATAAATAAATATGATAACTAACTTACCATATTATATTTATAACCAGTTTTAATATTTCATCTCATGAAACATACAAACCATAATTCTTTTTCTATTTCATGGTACTTAATGTAAGTCCTATTTACATTAATTCCTCCACTTGATGTATCTCATACATCACACCAATTATATCATATATAATTGAATTTTCTCTTGTTAATTTGAACACTTTAAATCAACCCCAAAACCTGATTCTCAAATTGAATCCATTGAGTTACCAAGGGAACCTTATGGACCTGGAACTTGAAGCTCCAATGGTATGTGAATAACTGACTAAACTCTTTAGTCACGAGATCCACCATCTGTTAACTTTCGGGCTCTCCACTAAAGACTGATAGCTGCACTCTTCTCACTACAAATATATTTTTATGTCCATATCAACAAATCAACAGTGCGATAACCCTTCATAGATCGCTCGTAAGTATAGTTGGGCCAATTTACCATTTTGCCCTTGTAATTATATCTAACTCCTTAAGTACCACCGATTCCTCTAATGAATAATAAGTCATAGTCCTACTATGACTGGGTCCTCTCTTCCAAAGAGAGGGTATGGCCACTATGTTCAAGACCCGGAATCAACTCTTAAAGGAGCAATCTATCTATATACCTCTACTCCGGGGAAGGAGTGAATTTCGTCTTGTGTAACTGAGTTCCCAACTCCCCAATAAGAAAAATCCCCAAAAAGGCGGACTTATTGAGTTAACAATATGGTCATTCTCACCCATACTAATCAAGGGATTGTCCTTATAAGCAGGAGTTCCCAAAATACTCAGGATTAAGGTCATGTCACCTACGGTCATTTTAGTGAGATGTAAGTCTCAATTATCAACGACGTTATATAAAGAGATAAATCATCTAATAGTCTGATCTTATACAAACTATTTGTATAGGATACCCCGCTTGCATGTCTCCACATGAATGGTCAGGATCAGACCATCTGTAGTAGTTCACAACACTTGTAAGCCTCTACAAAGCGGGCCGTATCCATAGTGTCACCAGGATAAGGCATCCCTCTTTTATCTTTATACTACAGACCTTTTATGTTATTACTTAAGGCATGATTCACTTGTGTATCACATATACATGCTTAAGTTTACATAAAATAAAATAAAATAACTCTTATTTTATTAATAATAATGTGTACAATGTTTACAAACTACAAGACTCTGGGAGAATTAGGATACCAATCCCAACATAAACAAGGTATACTACCAAGGGGTGTTGGAGACAACCTTAGATTTTGTGAACATTGTATATTGGGCAAAGCAACTAGACAACAATTCTCCAAAGGACAGCACACTTCAAAGGAAATCCTTGAATATGTGCACTCTGACTTGTGAGGGCCAGCTCACTCTCCATCTCTTAGTGGAGCAAGGTATTTTCTTTCATTTGTAGATGACTATTCAAGAAAGAGTTGGGTTTATTTCTTAAAATCTAAAGATGAAGTATTTAGTAGATTTAAAGAATGGAAGACCTTGATTGAGAAGCATACCTCTAAAAAAATTAAACATTTGAGAACTGATAACAGTTTAGAGTTTTGTGGAGAGGAATTTAATTTGTATTGCATGGAGCAAGACATAGTAAGGCATAGAACTATGAGGTTCACACCTCAACAAAATGGAATGGCCAAAAGATTAAATAGAACAGTACTTGAAATAGTAAGATGTCAGTTGTCCAATGCCTCATTACCTGAAAAATATTGGGTTGAAGTTGTCTCATACACCATATACACACTTAATAGATGCCCTCATCAATCTATAGAGCTATAGACTCTTGAAGAGAGGTGGACAGGGCAACGACCAAAGCTGGAACACCTAAAGTGCATGTTCTTAGGTTTTACAACGGGAGTAAAAGGCTTTAAATTGCGGCATCCAGTTGAAAAGGGGTGTGTGAACAACCAAGATGTGATCTTTAGAGAAAATAAAATGTTCATGATGTCAGAACAACCATCTTCAACATGAACCAAGATTAGTAGCACTAGATTTGAGGTGGAGCCTCAAAATGATAATAGAGCTTCTACTTCCTCACAAAACCAAGAGTTAGAAGGTGATGAGGCAGCTGAACCTAGTGATCATGTGTCAAGTGATCAAGTTGAGACACATAGGGACTTGCACAACTACTCATTGGCAAGAAACAGACCGAGAAGAACTATAGTACCACCAGCAAGGTACCAAGAGTCTGACTTTGCAAGTGTAGCATTGAGTGCTACCATTTCTTTGAGTAATAATGAACATTCCAACTTTGAAGAAGAAACAAATAGCCTGGATGCTAGGCAATGGATTGAGGCTATGAATGATGAGATGAAGTCCCTCAATCAAAATGACACTTGGAGATTAGTACCTATGCCTAAAGGTACAAACCTATCTCATGAAAATGGATCTACAAATTTAAAGAAGAGATTTCAGGTGTGCAAAAGTCTAGGTTCAAGGCTAGGCTTCTTGCTAAGGGGTTCACTCAAAAGGAAGGCATTGACTATAATGAGGTGTTCTCTCCAGTTGTGAAGTATACTTCCATCCGACTACTTCTTTCCTTTGTTGTACAAAAAGATTTGGAATTAGACCAGCTAGATGTAAAGACAACCTTCTTACATGGGCTGTTGAATGAGACAATATACATGAGACAACCTCAAAGCTATGTCAAAAGTGGAGAAGAAGACCTTGTGTGTTTGTTGAACAAGTCCATCTATGGCCTAAAACAGTCACCAAGATGCTGGTATGAAAGGTTTGATGAGGTGATCTCCAAGATTGGGTTCAAAAGAAGCTCATTTGATTGGCGTGTATACACAAATACTAGTAGTTTCAAGGAACTGCTCTATCTACTTCTCTATGTAGATGACATGCTACTGGTCGGGAGATTAAAAAAAAATTGAAGCAAGTGAAATGCTTCTTAAGAGAGAATTTGACATGAAAGACCTAGGGAGTCAAGGAGGATCCCAAGCATTGAAATAGAAAGAGATTAAAAATAGGGCAGATTGCTTATTAGTCAATCTGAATATTGTTCAAAGATTTTACAGAGGTTCAAGATGGAGAAGGCAAAGCCAGTTGGTACTCCTTTTGCCCCTCACTTTAAGCTTTCAGCTGCTAATAGTCCAAAGAGCACTGATGAAAAGCATCTGAACCATATGAAGGTTGTCCCTTATTCCCAAGCAGTGGGATCTCTTATGTATCTTATGACTTCTACTTGACCAGACCTGTCCTATGCAACAAGTATGGTCAGTAGGTATATGGGAAATCCTGGTAGAAGACATTGGGAGGCTGTCAAGTGGATACTAAGGTATCTATGTTCATCCAAGGAGGCAAAAGTCTTATATAGACAGAATGAGCTATCCAGTGATAAAGTTTATGGTTATGTAGATGCAGACTATGTAGGAGACTTGGACAGAAGACGTTCCCTATCAGGTTATGTTTTCCTATGGGGGAACAATTTTTAATCAGTTGGAAAGCTACATTGTAGCCTATTATGACCCTTTCCACAACAGAGGCTGAGTTCATTGCTTTGTCCGAGGCTGTGAAGGAAGGTTTGTGGCTGAAAGGTTTACTAAACGATTTCGACATAACACAAACTAAAGTCAGAATCTATTGTGATAATCAGAGCACAATATACCTATCTAAGAATCAGCAGTTTCACAGCAGAACCAAGCATATTGGTATCAAATATCATTTCATCAGACAAAAGATTGAGAAAGGGAAAGTCGAGGTAGTGAAGATTCATACCTCGGATAACGCAGTTCATATGCTAACCAAACTGTTCCATTAAATAAGCTTGGCATATGCTTGGCCTTCTTGAGTTCGAATTACCTGAAAAAGGTTAGCTCAAGTCAACTCAGTGAAGCAAAGAGAGAAAGAACTCTGGATGCTTACAAAGGTGGAGATTGTTTTTAGAAACACTATAATAAATGTATCTTTTAATAGCATATCTTATAAACATGCTATTAAAAAAAAAAGGGTGGAAAATAGACGCGCGCACAACGTATATGTAAGCGGATTTTTTTTTTTTTTTAAATTTTTTTTTTTTTAATTTTAGGTTTTACACCGAAACACAATTCCCAGCTGCGCGCCACACGTTTCCCCTTTTTCGTTCCCTCTCGTTCCCTCTCGTTTTCGTTCTCTCTTGTTTTCTCCGGCCAATCTATTTTGGTTTTCCCTCTTCGTTCTCCGGCCAGTCTCACAAAAAATTAATTCCCAGCTGCGTCGTTTTCCCTCTTTCGTTTTCTCATTCCTCTGAAGTCAATCGTCTGCATCATCTTCTCAATCCAGCTCCTCTCGGCCCTTTCTCCAAATTTACCACATTTCCATGTCTCCCATCGTCTCCAATGCCTCCGCGTGTTCTCTGAAATTCCAGCACCCTCTTCGTATTCTCTGAAGTTCGAGCATCCTGATTCAAGCATCTCATGTTCAAGCATTCTGATTCTAGAAATATTTCTAGTATTTCGAGAAATCTATGGGGTAAATAGCTAGGTTTCTATTTTCTTTTCTTCATTTACTCTTGGTTGCAATTTTCCTCTTCTGTCCTCCTATTGATGTCGAGTAGAAGGTTATCTAGGTTTGATTGTAAAGAGTTGGTTGATTAAATTTCTTGATTTCTTTTTAACTAGAAATTTCTAGATTTCTTGGTCTCATTGATTTGGGTTTAGATGGATTCGACGTCCTTAAGAACTAAAGTCGTTCTCTCTGGTTTGTCCCTTCTACCCATAAGTTCAAACCAGTTGGGTGGGTGAGACTATATTTGTAGCAAAAGCTCGCTCACTAACTGAGTAACTGTACTCTTGTGCTGGGTAAACTTAATTCTTGCACATGGGTAAACTTACATTGCACAAATTCTTGTTTGATAGGATGTTCCTACAGTTAACACATGGGTAAACTTACATTGGGCAGATTTTTTCACTGCTTCACTGTTTGATTGCTTTAATTAGTTACCTATCACGTCCGTCAATTGAACTTTGTTCATCTTTGTCATGGGCGGGGTAGGTAATTCAATAATATGTTGTCTTCTCAATCTTACCATGGTTCGTTAATCTAGTCATTTATTCTTTATTAGAGTGAAGTTATGGTCCTTTGTTTTCTTTTACTTTTTTTCTCCATCGATTATGTTCTTGGCTTTTGATCAGAAATGAAATTGGTCATGGTCTCTTGGGGTGTCAATTGCTTCTATAATTGGATTGGTTATTGTGGTTAATTTTTACAAGATTTTAAAGTACTCCTTCAATGTTCTAATTGCTTCTAGATGCTCATTGTGTATTATCTCAAATCGTTATCCTCCAACATTCGTTAGATGTGTATTATCTAGGTTTTGAAGATTTTGTGAAGCCCTCACCCAATTCAAACTTCAGCTGCAAATAGGTTTACTCCTCCTAAGGTGAGGGAAAAAAGAGAGGGGTAGTAATGTAATTTCCTCCTATTAATTAATTTTATAATATGGCTTTTCTTTTACCCCCTTTTGCCTTTAATTTTTTTCACAAGTGACATTATTTATTTATTGGTATATGAATCTTGTCGTAATTTAAGTTAGTTCATGCATCAGAGGCTTGAATAACAAATAAGTTTGGTCATTATTGATTTTCAACTCTTCACATATCATGAGATGAGACTGGAAAAAATAACCCAAAAATGGATTGCGTTATGCAAATGTTTAATCATTTTTGTTGTTCAAAGCCAAGAATTATCCTAAAATTTTACAATGTAACATTTGACCTTTTTTTCCTTAAATAAAAGTACACAAGTCTAACTAAAGATTATGGAGCTTGGCCTTATGATTTTGTTTTAAACGATCTTTAAATGTTTCCTTTGATTTGATTTTCTTCTGCATCTTGTCATCTGGGCTTCTTGGTATAACTCAGAGGAGAAAACATGCTATTATTTTATCGATGGTAGAGTAGGCATTTTTTTATGTACTATGTTTCCTTTTCGAAGTTAATGACGATAAGGAAACGAAAATTTGAAAGTTTTATAATTGAAGTGTTGAATAGATTTAGTTTCTCAATGCTCACAATGAAGTACTTTAAGTTGTGAAAAGTGGTTGTATTTTTTTAATGAAGGTTTTATCTCCAAAAGTGTAAGGCCAAAAGGGTCTAATGTAAGAATATTGATGACTTTTAATTGTGTGTTTCAATACGCATAGTAGTTTTTCAAAGCAAAAAAGAAAACTTTTATTTTTTGAGTAAGTATTTTTGTTTGTTAAACTGAGATCATCAACTTAATATTTGGATTAAAAAAACAAGAGGCTTGAAAGCAAAGCAACTTGTAATCATTAACTTCAAGTTTTATCGATATTTTGTATTGTCTTTTTGGCTTACTTTTAGTCTCAATTTATGTCTTATATTTGTATTGGTGTTCTCATATTTTTAACATCCATCCCTCGTAGTATTATACTACCATCTCTTCAATGTATATAGGTTTTTTCTATGTGTACCAATATCTTTTGTACCTTTAATAGTTATAGGCTTAGAAATTATTGGATAATTAAAAGAGTTTTTTCCATGCGTTAATATGTCTCGGTGCGTACTATATTTTGAATAGAATAAGGGATGATGAAATGCTAAAGTAGAGATCTTTCATTACCAAAACTAAAAGAGAAGCATAATTTCATTTATTATTTCATTATTAAATGCTAGAGTGGGTTCTTTTTTTTTTTTTTTGTTTTGTTTTGTTTAGTTTAGCTCATAAATGCATAACTTTTAGTTTAATAACACATATCTTTGTTACGTATTAGTTTAATTACATTTGGCATTCTTATAGCAATAACTTGAAGAAGAATGTTTGAAAAAGATTGGGTTCATTTGAATAGGTAAGAGAATATCAAATTAATATAAAATTAATCATAGATTAATATAGTTACTTATATTAATTGGAAACTCGGATTTTTTTAATAAAGCGACCAATGAATATTTAAGGGGAGCATGGAACTTCGTCAAACAAGTAGAAAACATGTTGGGTTGGTAGGCAAGATTTTGTGTCCATGTAAGACATGTAGGAACATGAATCATCAAACCTTTAATGTTGTTTATGAACATTATCAAAGGTATGGATCCAACTTATAGGATTTGGTACCATCATGGTGAAGGAGTACCTATAGATTGTATGTTTGATGGTCAACCCTTTTGTAGTATTATTGGTGTATATTAGCAAGCAGTGGAAGCAACAAAGATCAATAAACACTCTAATTCATTAATTTTGGTAGTAACTAAAGCATGTTCATACAATAATAAGTGGGTTTCAAGCCTTATCTTTGTAGAACTTCTTGAAATCTTGATTCTCAGCTATAAACTTCTCCAAATCTCACTGTGGACCACTTCAAGATCTTTCTCACTTTTCTTTTGGAGCTTTAGATTGAGTTGTGGAACTCAAAATAAGCTTGAATGAAGGGAATTTGGAAAAAAATTCACTGCAACAACCCACTTGAAGAAGAACTTCAACTCGAATTTTTCAGCAAAAACTCTATAGATGCATGCCTTAATTCCATTCTAATATTCTCTATTTATTGCAGGACTCTCATGCATAGAAGATGACTGCATGACATGCAACTAGTTATTGAAGTCAAACTAGGGTTTGGTGTGAGCTAGTTGAAGGTATTAATGGAAAAATCCATAATTCCATTCTGTGTTGTTTTTCAAACTTTTCAATTTTTATCAAATAATTTCAAAAATCAATTTGATTTCAAAAATTGAAAATATTATTAATTTTGCAAAATTAATTTCATAAATTAATTTTCTAATAAAATTAATAAATAATTATTTAAATAATTTAGTTAATTTTAATTAATTTAATATCAAATATTAAATTAATTTTACACAAATTCACCTTCATATATTTAAATCATATTTAAATATTTATTAATTTTCCTATTTCGTTTAATTCTAATTTAACGTGTAATTATATCTCATATAATTACTAATTCTCTTAATTCTAATTTGAACATTTCAAATTAACTTATCACGTTACTCTAAAGCTAATTCATTTACGAGCTAATAGGGGGACCTCGTGGATCTACAGATCATGAGCTCCAACTTACGAGATTAATTGACTAAACTCATTACAGCGATTAACCCCCATTCGTTAACCATTCACAATTTGTTCGTAATAATGATTGGGTCAAATATTTATTTTACCTCTGAGATTAACTTTTGTTCCTTAAGTACTACTGATCCTCTTATGAATCAATTGATCTGTGATTTAATCAACAAACCGAGTTTCTCTCAGGCTAATGAGAGGATGGGGTCTCTTGTTCAAGACCCAAAGTCAGCATTTAAAGGAACAACCTCTCTACTATCCCTAAAAGTGGGTAGGAGTGAACTCATTCTTACACCCTATGTCTTCAACTATCTACTCGGTCTTACCCCTGAAATGGAGGTTTATTGAGTCGGCGCTGTTGAGCCAACCCTCGCCTATGCAAAACTAAGGATAATCTCGAATAAACAGGAGTTCATAGTTAGCTCAAGATTAAGGTCAAGTTACCTAGGTCATCACTTTGAAATAGTCAGTCTTAAACAATAAATCGTTATAAAGTAAGAATGATTGATTTTATGGTCAGATCTTGTACAAACTCATTTGCACAGAACACTCACAGTTCTCATGTCATAATATGTACGAATTAGGATCACTTTGTTTGTAACACTCTATAACTCTTTGTTACAACTACAGAGTAGGCCGCATCTAATAGTGTTACCAGAATAAGGCACCCAATCTTATTCATATATTATAAGATCATTTTGACTATTTCCTCGAACCTGATCCACTTTTATGTCTCCACATAAAGTTCAAGTACTCATGTAATGGTCATGGGTCTTTTAGGTTTATTGGAGTTCTAATAAGCAATACATATATTCAATAACAACTTATTGAATTTTTCAGAATAAGTTTTATTATTTACAAACCACGAGTTTTAGGACATAAAACCCAACAAGTACTTCTTTCATGAGTGAAAAAAATTGATGAATCATTTGTAAATAGTAACGTCAATCAAAAGATCGTAGACGCAAACATTTCTTTGTATCCTCATTGTACAGAATATACAAAAATGTCAGTTGTGGTATCCTTATATAAGATAAAGACTACTAATGATTGGACCGATAAAAGTTTCACAAGCCTTTTAGAGCTATTGCACGATATGTTACCCCCTGATAATGTTATCCCAAAATCCACTTATGAAGTAAAGAAGTTCTTAAAAGTATTTGATTTAGGATATGAAAAGATCCATGCTTGTGAAAATGATTGTTGCTTGTTTACAAAAGAGAATAAAGATTTAGAGAGTTGTCCAATTCGTGGGCATTCTCAATGGAAGGTGGATAAGCGTACCAAACGGATGAAACATGGTGTTCCAACAAAAGTGTTAAGGTATTTTCCATGGATTCCAAGATTGAAACGAATGTTCCAAATGCATGATGTAGCTTAATTACTAATGTGGTATATGAACCATAAAAGTAGTGATAGGAAGATGTGTCATCCAATCGATTGTGTTTCATGGGACTCAATTGATGCAAAGTGGTCAGAATTTTCAAACGATCCACAAAACTTAAGATTTGGTCTTGAAATTGATGGTTTCAACCCATTTTCAACTTTAGTAGTAGGTATAGTTGTTGGCCAGTTATGCTTGTGACATATAACCTACCTCCTTGGTTATGCATGTCGAAAGAAAATATACTGCTAACCATTATTGATTCCTAGTCCTAAACAGCCTGGCAATGATATTGACATTTATTTGCAACCATTAATTGATGACCTGAAATTTTTATGGAATGGAGTGGAAATTTATGACGTAGTAAGCAAATCAAACTTCAATTTGAGAGTTGTGCTTATGTGGACGATCAATGACTTCCCTACTTATGGATATCTTGCTAGTTGCACAACAAAGGGCAAGATGGCATGTCCAATTTGTGGGGAGCACACACATTCCCAATGGTTGTACTATAGTAAGAAATTAGTGTATACGGGACATAGACGTTTTTTTCCTTCATCTCATGCGTATAGAAGAAAGAAGTCATGGTTTGATGGCAAAGTTAAACAACGACAAGCTTCTAGGATTGCAAATGGAAATGAAATTGATGCCCAACTTAAAGATTTCCAAAATTGTATTGGAAAATTCGAGAAGAAAACACGAAAGAGACAAAAAGAGTTGAATGGAATGTGGAAGAAACGATCAATCTTATTTGACTTACCATATTGGAAGGTACATACATTTTTTTCATTAATGTCCTTAGTTGGCTAGGCTTTGATGTACATTATTTTATGTATTGACAAGTTTTTTACTCTAATGTAGGAACTTGTATTACATCACAACTTGGATGTCATGCATGTTGAGAAAAATGTATGCGAGAGCATAATAGGCACATTGTTGGATATTAATGGAAAATCAAAAGATGGATACAATGCTCGAAAAGATCTGCAAGACATGAATATATGACATGACATACACCCAGAAGAACGCGGGAGTCGAATATACCTTCCTCCAACTCTAAACACTTTGTCCAAATTAGAGAAACAATTGTTCTGCAAGCAATTACATGAGTTGAAATTACCTGATGGTTACAGTTCAAGCATTTCGAACTGTGTGTCAGTGGAGGAATGCAAAGTAATAGGATTAAAATCTCATGACTATCACGTGTTAATGTAATAACTTCTACCAGTTGTCATTAGAGGAATGCTTCTGAAGGGTCCAAGACATTCAATAACATGAATGTGTGCATTCTTTAATAAAATTTGCCAACGTGTAATTGATCGAGAATGTATATTGGAAACTGAAAAGGAGGTAATTGATACATTGTGCTTCCTCCTTCCTTCTTTGACATCATGACTCATTTAATCATTCATTTGGGGTATGAAGTTCGTTTATGTGGATCGGTTCAACTTCATTGGATGTATCCGTTTGAAAGGTATCTTAGCGTATCATATCATATATTATAGGTAGCAATTAGTTATATATCCTAAGTTTCTTATAATTGTTATGAGATTATCCTTAGGTACATGAAGACTTTGAAAGGGTATGTTAGAAATCAATCACGTCCAGAAGGGTGTATTGCAAAGCGTTATTTAGTTGAAGAATGCATTCTTTTTTATAAGAATTGTTTTAAAGATTCAATTGGCCTTGATGCCAAACAACGTCGGAATGAAGAATTTAACAATGGTGTCATACTCGAAGGTCGTTCTATATCTAAAGGATATGAAATTACATTATCTGATGACGTGCTCAACCTAGCACATCAATATGTCTTGTTTAACACAACTGCAGTGGAACCATATATAGAGTGAGTAGTGTATCAATTGGAGACTATTCATTTTCTTTTGAAGAAGGTATTAGAATTTTAATTAGTGATTTATCAAATATTTTAGAATGCATAGGAAGAAATTGATGCTATTGAATAAAGGACTTGCAAATGATGATAATCTCCTATTGAAGACTCACTCAGAACAATTTCCACTGTGGTTGAAAGAGAAGGTAATGTTATTCTTGCTTATGGTAATGATCACAATCATGAATTCATTTAACGTTAGAGTTTTTTTTTTTTAAATGGAACATATTTCATTAGATGTTGGTAACACAAAAGCCTCAAATATATTGAAATGGCTTACAAATGGACCTTGCAAGATTGTAATGTCATATTCAAGAGACATTATAAACGGTCAGCTATTCCATATAAAAAGCGTAGAAAGGTCCACTCAAAACAGTGGTGTTTCAATTGATGCAAGTACAGTATATGGATCAAGTGTTGAAGATGGATCTTCAAAAATTGATGTGGTTACATATTATGGAGTCCTGATCGAAATAATTTTGTTAGATTACTATGTCTATCGACTTCCATTGTTTAAGTGTGATTGGGCTAAAATCCACAACGGTGTTAAAGTTGATGATGGATTTACACTTGTTCATTTATATCAAAACCAAAGTCAATTCGAATGTGAGCCATACATTCTTGCATCACAAGCTAAACAAGTTTTTATGCAACAGAAAATGACAATACTCCTTGGTATGTTTTATTGAAAGCACCTCGTAGAGGATTTCATGAATTGGACAAATATGATGAGAATGTTGACACAAACTTTGTGGGTGAAGGATCTTTCATAGCACTTGACCATATTGATGAAGAGTTTGAATGTCGTAACAATGCACGATGCGATTGCGAATGAATCTTATTATGATAACTTAGAACTTAGAACTTACGATCATTTTGGGCATTTGCACTAACATAGAATTAGTGGTCATTTTGAGAATTGAAACCAACATAGAATTAGTGGCCATTTTGTGGATTGACAATAACATAGAATTAGTGGCCATTCTGTAAATTTGCACTTATAGTGCATATGCCTAGGGACACTTAGTATAATGTTGGTTGGTCTTTTTGTGAATATAGTGATTGATTATCACTTTGTAAATATGGATAATATATTGCTAAGTTATATACATTGTGAACCATTTCAATTTGTAATGCTCTACAAATATTTTACATGTATATTCAATATATAAATATAAATGTTCTCTTTATTCTCAATCTAACCATTGCTATGCAATCTAGTGTTTTTTTTTCCTGTGAACCATTTGGATCTAAGAGTTTGCCACATTATAATACAATAAAGTCAAATGGGCCTGTAAGTTGTCTTTAAATGTTCATTTAGATAAAAAAAAAATATTATATATATAATATCATCTCAATGTTTTATGTCTTAGGATTTGGATAAGCAAAATATTGGACCAACCGTTGGTAAGAAATCAAGAAAACCTCGTACTGCAACACAAACATTTGAATGACGACAATCTAATCGCACCTTGGTGAAAACATCATGGAGATTCGCAAAGTCATTCAGTATGGACTTAACTCAACCGGGTAGCTCAGACGAGGAGGTCGAGGAAGAGGATCCTCATTCAACAAAGAGCATAAAAAGAAATATAATAGATGATACAGGTAATGTCATGAAGCCTGGTATAAAGAGAGAGGTTAGGGAAACATCTCATTTTTCTGAACCATTTGACCACAACAATAGGGATTCTTCACCTGTTACTACTCCAATTCTATCCCCACATGTCAATCAAATTGTTCATCCCCAACCTAAAAGGCCAAAAACAAAAGCCAGATAACATTTCTTCAATACATGATTGGAATGACTTCATCAAAGATAAAACAAGTGCAAAATTTAAGGTATGTGATATAATTATTGAGTAAATTTATTTATTTGATTCAAGGTATGAAAACAGGTTTAGTCTTTGTACCTTTGTTGAATACTTAGTTTGAGTATGATTTCAGGCAAAAAGCAAGAAATTTAAGGAGATGAAAAAAAAAAAAACTTCCACACACGTGTAGTCGTAGAGGCTATGCTCGACTAGCCGAAGATTTGGTAAAAATTTACGTAATACTAATACCATTATTATAATTAGCACTAGAGATAATATATAATTAAATATTTTTTTCCATGTAGAAAAATTCTTCTTCTTCAACTCCAATTACACATGTAAATGTTTGGACAAAAGCATATGTGAAGAAAGATTGAAAACCCATTAACTCCCAAGTGGTTTGAAACTCTGGTTAGATTATTTTTTTTGTATTTTTTCTTAATTTTTTATTGGTCTTAAGTTGTATTTGCTACAAATTGAGTTATATCTGCAGTTTTTATATGTTGTGAATTCATGTTCGTCAATGCTTTATTGAGTTGGTTTTGTTTAAGTGATCTCTTGTTGGTGTTTTGAGTAGTGATTTAGTTCAAGTACGCGTTTCTAAATGTTGTGAATTTGTGTTCGTCATAAGGCATCCCCCCTCCCCCTCTTTCTCTCTTAAATGAACCATTCTTGGCATTTGAATGATTTCATGCATTTTTTTTCTTAGAAGCGTATCGAACAAAATCGTGTAGGAACATCTCGTTCAAGGATGATGCAATTAGTAGAGTTTTCGACCCCAATCATGGCCATGTACGAGGATTAGGATTTGGTGTAACTAGATCGAAGTTGTCTACATTAACTCAGAAAGATAAGACTATTGCATCTTTTGAAAGAAAATGTAACAACCTAACAACAGATTTAGATGAACTGA
This sequence comes from Benincasa hispida, assembly GCF_009727055.1. NCBI lineage: Eukaryota > Viridiplantae > Streptophyta > Magnoliopsida > Cucurbitales > Cucurbitaceae > Benincasa > Benincasa hispida. The sequence continues at coordinate 56,077,016 of NC_052350.1, read as the reverse complement.
AAAGCGTGGTAGCTTCCTTAATAAGGGACAAGGTACAATTGTCCTAACTGATCTCTTTATCTATTGAAATTGTGTTTTATATAACACTTTGAATATGTTGTTTCTATAAGAAAAAATGAAGAAACAAAATTTTGATAATCCTGTTGTATCAGTATTGGAAGATAATCCAACTCCAGTCTTAAATTACCCACAGGTAAATTCATTATGACTTTTTCTATTAATTTAGTATTCAAAATTATTATTGTTTGGAAATTTTCTAACCATATTATTGGTGAAAAAGAGTGTTACTACCAACACTCCTCGTAAGTGTTTGCTCCTAGATTGGATTGGTTCAGGAGAAGTCGTTGTTGAAGGTAGATGGTCTTCCAATGATCCATCAATCCTTGTCCATCTCATACCTCTTCGCCCGAATGCAGTTCGTGTGTGGGTTGATAGGTAAAAATACCACATTCCTTCTTATGGAGGCCTACATCTGACATTATTGTTATTGACGATGTTGTGGGCATTATTGTTGCATGGCCAATGGATAAAGTCAAACTATGTAAGAAAATTTGGCTATTACTTTGTGAATTAAGTGTTTATTTAGTTCATTAGCTAATTTATTGTTATAGATACATCATGATGATTTATGAAAGCTATTTTTTTGATTGAATGACAAATATCGGAGCTTGTGTGGGAGAATTTTGGTATCACTATAATCTGAACATCTCTTTTAATTGTATCAACATTTTGGGATTATATATGTACTCATTTTATTTGGATTAAGAATTTACAAATTGTTTCATTAGATCAAAACTTCGTTTGAACATACTTTCGATGACTACATCAAACTTTTTTTNGTTTTATTTCTTTTTGTATGCTATAAATTTGAAAATTTTGGTTATAATTATGATTGTAGATTTGGATGAAATGTGAATTACATCTTTCTTGGTTTAGACAATAATATGGGCAAGCGACTTCTATAAATATATATTTATAATTAATCCTACAATAATTCATAGCTTTTCCATTATGATGAAAAAATGCTAATAAAAATAAGAAACTTTCAATAACATGTATTAAAATCGCCATAAAATGTCTTTTGTAGCATTTTTTTTTATTGCTATGAAAACTTTTAATGGTACTTTTCCCAATACAATGAACGATTAAATAACATTGAGTTAAAGCTATCATATATCAACCTTTCTGTAGCGATATTAATAGCTGTACAAAAACATTATGGAAAGTCGAGGAGTTTTTATAACATCGGCTACGACAACATTTTGAAAACACTATGGAAACATTTTAATAGCATTTTTACAACGTTAAAAAAAAACGTAAATGAATTATTTTTATAGCGTTAGAAAAACGCTATTAAAATGTTTGAATAAAGTTTTTTTAGCGTTGTCAAAACGCTATTGAAAGCTTTTGATAGCGATTTTATCGCGCTATAGATAATGCTATTGAAACCTTTCAATAGCATTTTTCTTTACGTTATGAAAATTTTTTATAGCATCATATATGCGCTATTAAAACGGAGTTTTTATAGCGTTTTTTATAGCGTGCAAAAAATGCTATGGAAAGCCATGGACTTTCAGTAACATGGGCTACGACCACGTTTCTAAAATGCTATGAAAAGTCTACCATAGCGTTTTTTTAACGCTATTTCAAGTTATATTTTTGGTAGTGAAAGACTCGACAAGAAAGAACAATGCAGCTAGCAGTTGAACGGTTGTCGTCTTCTTTCTGTTAGATGTTGTAACCACCAGAGCTCATCATCGTTGACCGGATCTCCTACACATATATAAACAAAATCAATCAAGAGATTAATGTAAGAGTGAATTGTAATTGAGAGAGCAAGACATTTCGTTTGTAATACTTTGAAGAGTAATAAAAGAAATCCTCCCAATCTGCATAATAGACGTAGGCCTTTGACCGAACCACTTAAACTCTTGTGTCTTTTCTTCTTCTTCTACGATTGTTTAGATTTTGCTAAGGTATCGTTTACACGATTGTGTATTCCCTATTGCATCGTGTACACGAATGTTTAGCTCCGCATGCAATCATCTATACAATCGTTTAGCTCTCCAGCTGTCGTCTAAATGATCGTCTAACTTCAGTCAACTGTCGTCTACACGATCGTTTAACGCTTCCTCCTATCATTTACTTAATTGGCCTATCGTTTAGTTATTGGTGCATCGTCTACACGATCGTGCAAACTTTTGGTAAACGACAGAAGGATTTTCGAGCATCTATATTCCATCTACTCTGACTCTTAAATTGTTATCAATCGTTAAAACTGAGTGTATTATGTGATTATTAACGTGAAGATCAAGTCATTTGGGACAATGATGCATTATTTTATCTGAAATAATGGTAGGGATTGCGTTGATGGAAAATGTGTTGAGCATGCAAGTTTTCTTAGTAAGATCCAAGTATAAATCCTACTGAATTTCCTGGTATGCCCAGGGTCGTACTCAAGGACTAATGAAGACAATATGCAGTGATAATTTTTAGATCACTTTGCGGTAACAAATGAATCAAAGAGTTGGTTGGTTTGTTGTTTACAGTATAAAAAGTATGCGAAGGATTTGAGAGAAGAGTAATTATGCGGCAGATATACTGAGTATACGGAGAAACGGGTTGAGAAGGTCTTTAACTAGCATTTTCCGAGAATGCGTTCAAGCTATGCGATCATGCTACACTCATGCAAATCACAACTCATTTTCCAATGCAAATGTGATGACTCCTAATTTTAGGATGCATGCGATGAATGTGATAATGTCTATAGAGCTTATTCCTAAGTCTCTACTTCTTGCCTATACGATGATGCAAAATGCACACAAGGACAAGGTGACCGCATACAATCATAACCTATCTTTAGGGTGCATGCGATGCGTTAATAGGAAACAAAACTTATTCCTAAGCTTCTATCTCTTGATTATGCGTTCTAATCTAACTCTCCCGAGCCTAGATTCTAACCTGACTTTTCCAAGCCTAGATTCTATCCTTAGATTAACCTCCCGAGTATCTCTAATCGACGAATGACGCATATATAATACAAGATAATCGCATAGAATGAAGATCTCAGGTTATGCTAGCTAAGTGCTTCTCAACCCATTCGACAGATTTAGCTACTCATGTGCAATGTACAGAGAGTGAATAGATATAAAGATGCAATTTCCATTTATATAAATAAGTTTAGAGTACAAAATGACAATGGAAATAAGGGTAGAGAGCCCGGTAGCAATTCCTTGCTTCCCAAGGCTTTTACACTGTTATCTCTATTCTGCTCAAAAGATGTTCTTGCTTCCACAAGAGTTGGCCCTCTCTCTGGTTTTAACGCTTCTGGCACTCTTTCAAGTTCACTGGAACGATCTCTCGGTATAATCTCCCTTCACTTGCTTCCGCCTTCTAAGTAAAAGAAAACTATGAGCAAGACTACTTCTATCTAAAGTGAAAATTATCTAACTAAACGAACTCCATCACTGAAGGTGGCCTTCGGTATTTATAGAGCTTCGGGGTGAAAGGCTTCTTCTCTCTTATGATTACACTGATGGGATGACATTAATTCTCTGTCTGATGCGCTGAATATTTGTCATCGAAAAGTTGAGTGTACTTGCTACAGAGGTCGTTAATGGCTCGTCAACTTAATTCGGAATCGACCGTCATCAGCTTTCTGTCCCATCGTGATTTATTACGCTTTTCACCCAAATGCACCCACCATGATGCGCCGGCTCTATTCAACAACCTTCTTGAGCAGATATTTGTGAGTGCAAATTATTGTATAGCCTTGCGTCAACGCAATCTCTTAATGCGCTCGGACGTTAATTTCTTTGGATCGCATTTCCACCTTGCGTCAACGCATTTTCTGCACAAAAATACATAAGTTAGCTGTTTTTATGCAATGGACACATGTGAGATCAATGTTGTGAACTTAATGCTTTTGGACGCAATATTGTATATTTTTATCATCGCAATTCTGCATTGTTTTATAACTTTGCGCTGTAATAACGTGCATTTCTGCCTGTTATCACACCCCCAAATTTAAACAATGCTTGTCCTTAAGCATAAGCTAAAGATTTCCTTTAGAAAGTCGACCACCTTATCTTTCCTAGATTTCTCAAGGATGCCTTATTCAAATCCTATACACCAAAATCTCCTTAATTCTCATCCCAGTCTCTTCTTAAAATATTTCTAAAATTTAGGGACCGCAAGTTTATCCTTCAAAAAGTCTTTACTAGATTCCAGGGCATCACATGATTTATTTCATAAAAAAAAAAAAACTTTTTCACTGGGGTATTTTCAAATGATTTTTTTTTATCCTTGCATATTTTAGACATATTTTTATGACCTTGCGCTGATCCAAGTGCATAGCCTTCGTTCGAGCTTGCCCCCATGTGTGTCATGCAGACATACGACTATGAGCAAGGCGGCTCTTTCTCAGTCTAAACTCATGCTCATTTGGCAGTGGAGTTGCGATCATTTATTTATGCATTGATCACGATTCCTACCTTCGTTTTGGCTTGCCCCCACGGGTGTTATGCGGACATCCAACTACGAGTAGGATCCGATCACAATGTTATGATTTTTTTTAAGCTAAAAATAGCAAGGCCGAAAATGAATACTGCACCCCCAAATTTAAAATGCGGCAATGTCCTCATTGCTAAAAGTTTGAAAGAAGTCATGTGATGCACTTAAGAAGTTTCGTAAAGGGTCAGTTTGAAAGAAAGCTAGCAGACCACTAACTTCTAGAAATATTTCATGAGGTGAGTGTCCTAAAATTAAGTTGACTCTAGTATATACGAAAAAATAGAAGCATGCGTTTCATCATTGAAATCATAATTGGCAAAGAGAAATCATGCAGTGACTTACTAAATTAATCAATGTTAAATAATTGCGCCGACTAAAGAGGATGTGGTGATAAAATGATCAAAGTTAAAATGCGATGCAATAGTGAAAAATTTGGAATAAATAGAGTCGAGGAAAGATTCAACCCCCAAATTTTCACTGTTGCCTGCATTATTTGTGAATGCATCATTCTTTGCGGCGAACTGTTCTCTTTTGATTGCGGTGATGGATTAAAGTAATTGCGTCGTTCGTGTAGCGCCTCCGCAATCATTCACCTCGATCGTTGCAAAGAAAACATTGATAGGGTCAAATAATAAGAAAAAAAAAGTTAACAAACTTTTTCTCTTTTTTAAGATAAATAAACGATAGTCGAAATAACATAAGAGTAGTAAGAGTTCATGAATCATTGGTAAGAAAAGGATATTCCAAAAGACTTGCACCCCTGATGATTTTCTGTTGCATGCCAACGCAGGGGCCATCCGATTTTTCTTCATTATGGATTTCTCAGGTCTACAGAGGTCTTTTCCCGATGAAAATCACCCCCGCAATATGTAACGACCCAGATTTGTACGCATACAGGAAATTAAATATCAAATAATAAGCAGGACGAAATTTTATTTGAAGGGGTGAAAATTTAAAAAAAAAAAAAATTGAAATTGGAAATTTATTCATTATCTTGGATAATGAATAAGGGAGCGAGCGGGAGCGAGAAAGTGGGAGAGAGCGAGAGCCACACCAGCGAGAAAACTGGAGAAAACGAGATTCTGAGTAGAGAGCTACGCGATCGAAGGAAGAATTGGAGAGCGAGAAACCCAGCGAGCGATGCTAGCGAGATTGAGGCTGGCGAGAGTAGAAAGAGCGAGATCCCTTGAGAAGCGAATTGAGAAATTGGAGAGTGCGAGAAGTAAAGAGAGTATTCTTAGCGAGACAGTAGGAAAGAGCGGGAGTGAGCGAGAGAGCGAGCGGGAAGCGGGGGCACGAGTGGAAGCGAGAGGGAGTGAGAGAGCGAGAGCGGGAGCGGAGCAGGAGCGAGAGCGAGAAAGGCTGGAGAAGCGAGACGGAAGAGAAAATTTGAGAGCGGAGAGTGGAGAGAGCGGGATTTCAAGCAAGAAAGCTGGACAGAGTAAATTCCTAGCGAGAAAAGGGAGAGAGCGAGATTTTAAGAGCAGAGTGAGTGAGATTTGGACAGAAGCGCGAATTATGCGTTGAATTTGGCCACAATCTTATATATTATACATGGAAAAACCTAAAATTGAATACAAACAAAGAATGATGACGTAAGGGCAAACATTAGCCAAAATTAGGTTTCTTATTGAGAGAGAATCCATAAACCATAAATAATTTTAAAAAGAAGCACCTGTACGAGTGATTTTGCACACTGGAAGA
>NC_052350.1:56019597-56069989 GCF_009727055.1 Benincasa hispida | reverse complement strand
AAGAGAGATATTGCGAGTATGACGGATTAGCAATCGCACTATTACTGACTATAGTATGCACATATGCTAATGATCTCCGCCTCATCCTCATAGTTATGTAGCCAAGCAACATGGCGTTCTACTATAGTTTATCTGTTGTCTATGTTAATGTCCTACCATTGCTTCCTAATCAGCGTATGCTTTAAAACAGACTCGGACCAAATAAGAATTTATGTTTGGAACCTGTGAGATACGTTAAAATCATAAATCGGTTTATGCCTGAATAATGAGTGTTTGTGGAGTCAAGTTGAGGAAAATGCGACTCTAGTGGCTGTGCCCTACTCTGACTGCAATGACCCGCTAATCATACAAGAATGGGTTACCGTTTCCGCTTAATCCCATCTCCTAATCAGGCAAGAAAGATTATGTGGAAACATCACGTTTATAGCCAAGGTGAATGTTGGAGTGCCGACTCTGGCCACTACTGGACTGCATGACCCCTAATTCATGCCAGGATGGGTTAGTTTCCGTTTAGTCCACTTACCTACAGGGCGGAAAGTGATTAGTTGGAAGCATATTTATGGTGCAATGTTGTGAATCGACTCTGGCCCTAACTGCATCTGCAGACGACCGCTAACATAGCACAATTGGATTATTCGCTTAGTCTCCAATCTCTCTATCAGTTGGAGAAATTAGTTGAGCATAATCCGACCACCACAATGTTATAACATTTTCCGGTCCCAATCAATTTTCATGACATTTTGCTTGTGATTGTGCATTGGTCACTACCTAGACTGCGAACTACTTACTGGGTATAATTATGTACTCATCCTAATTTTTATAGATTTTTTAGGTAAGAACACACGAGAAGGGCAAGTTGGACGTCGCTCAAATGGCCAACCATCAAACTCACTATTATAGACACATTGCATTTTGTACCACCAACGCTAATGTTTTAATGGAATCCTTGGTGTTTTGATAAATAAATTTCTATATAGTTTTTCTATCTAAATTAAATAAAATTTAGATATGTTCTTTGAAATTTCAAACCAAAACTCATCTCATGATAGAAAAAGTCTAAAGTATTGCATGTCGTAGCAGTCGGATAATAAGGTTTAAGGATCCGGGCGTTATACAATATGTCTTGACTTTTTGCCCGTTAATCTTGAATGTACGAGTCCCTTCCTCATTAATCAGTCAATTGCACCATGCGGGAAATTTCTTTGATTAATAAAGGGCCTGGAACCAGCATGACTTTAAGTTGTCGGGAAAGAGTTGTAGCCACGATTTGAAAAGTAAGACCTTTTGTCCGATGTGGAGATTTTTCTCGCATAGCCGTTGTCAATGCCAACTTTTTGCTTGTTCTTTGTTAAATTTTGGGCATTTTCAATAAGCTTTCATTCTCCACTCATAAGCTCGACCAATTGGAGTTTTTTTGTTCCCCTCTGCGGTGTAAGTCGAAGTAAGCTTTTTCACACGCTTTGCTGTCCAACTCTAGTGGTAAATGACATCTTCTCCCGCATACGGAGGATAACGGAGATATGCCTATAGGTGTCTTATAGGTGGTCCTGTATGCCCACAACGCATCGTCCAGCTTTGTTGCCCAATCTTTTCGCAAAGGCTTTACCACCTTCTCCAGTATCAGCTTGATTTCCCGGTTGGACACTTCAGCCTGACCATTCGTCTGTGGATGGTATGCGGTGGCCATTTTATGGAGGATATTATATTTGAGCAGCAAGTTGTTGACTATGTGATTGACAAAGTGGGAGTCTTCATCACTTATTATGGCACGTGGAGTGCTAAAACGAGTGAAAATATTTTTCTTCAGGAATTTGGAGACTACCGCCGGATCGCTTGCGGCGCATGCTACTGCTTCTACCCATTTGGAAACGTAGTCGACAACTAACAAAATATATTTGTGACCATTCGATGGGGGAATGGTCCCATGAAGTCAATGCCCCAGACATTGAACAATTCCAGTTCTAAAATGATGTTCATGGGCATCGCATGCTTCCATGAAATATTACCCGTGCGTTGGCACCGGTCACACTTCATCACGTAGTCTCTTGCATCCTTGAATAGTGTTAGCCAATAATACCCACTTTGTAATACTTTCGTTCCTGTGCATTGACCTCCAAAGTGCCCTCCATAAGGCGAGTCATGACATTGTGATAATGTGTGTTGATGAGCAGCATCTGGTACACACAGGTGCAGAATCTGGTCTGACTCCCTCTTATAAAGATTTGGCTCATCCCAATAATATGATTTACATTCATGTTTGAGTCGCCTTTTTTGGTGGTCAGTATAATCTTCAGGAAATTGCTCGCAAACCAGATAATTTACCACGTCTGCGTACCATGACAATTCTTCAATCTAAAATAGCTGCTCGTCTGGGAACGTTGCACTTATCTCTGATTGATTGTGGTCAACTTCTGGATTTTCAAATTTGGATAAATGATCCGCAACTTGGTTCTCCGTCCCCTTGCGATCAATGATTTCCATATCGAATTCTTAGGGAGAAGAATGATAACGGGCAGAAATGCACGTTATTGATGCGTTATTTTATGATGTGGATTTATGGATGAATTGCGATGTTGAAATTGCATTGAGCACTCAAGTTTTCTCAGCGAAATCCAAGTGTAAACTCCACTGAGTTTTCTGGTAAGTCCAGGGTCGAACTCAGGGACTTTGGAAAATAGGTTGCGGTAGTAATTTTTAGGAAAATTTTGCGGTAATCAAATAAATAAATAGTTGTTGAGGTTGTTATTTGCGGTAATGAAAAATTAACAAATGCGGTGGAGGTTGAAAAAAGTTGAATAAACGAAAGATGCGATGAGTATGCAGTGAACGGGTTGAGAAAAGTTTCGGCTAACACTTCCTAGGATGCGTTCATGCTATGCAATCATGCAACATGCATACAACAGTAAACCACCTCTCGGTGCAAATTCCACTACTTCTAAGGCTAGAACGCATGCGATATATGCGATAAGTCTATAGAACCTACACATAAGCCTCTATTCTTATTTATGCGATGACAAAATGACACACACACAAATAAGGTGACCACATAAGATCATTCCCATCTCTAGGATGCATGCGATGCAGGTTGACAAACAGAGCTTATCTCTAAGTCCCTATCTCTTGTTTATGTAGTTCTAATTTTGCTCTCTCGAGTCTAGATTCTAACCTAACTCTCTCGAGTCTTAGGTTCTTTCTTCAGACTCTCTCTCGAGTAGCTCTAAAGGGGTATTTGGCACAACATAACACAAGATAATTTCAAGCAATGAACTTCCTAGGTCATGTTAGCTTAGTTCTTCTCAACCCATTCGACTAGTTTAGCTACTCATGCATGCTAAGAGAGTGAACATATGTAGAATAAGAACTTCCATTGTACAAATATAAAGATGAAGTACAAAATAACAATGCAAGGATAGAATAAAGAGCCTGGTAGCAATCTCTTGTTGCCTAGGCTTTTACACTGTTTTTCTACTCGTGTTCAAAAGATAATCTCGCTCGTGCGAGAGTCGGCCCGCTCTCTACTTTTACGCCTCAAGGTTCTCTCTCGAGTTTCCCTGAGCGATCTCCGGCGTCTTTACTCTTCTCTTGCTCCACCTTAAAATAAAATGGAAAAATTATGGACAAAGACGTGCGTTCCGAACTTCTGAATTTTCGAACTGGTGAACCCCTTTTCTGAAGGATGCCTTTGGTATTTATAGAGCTTCGGGGTGAAGGCGGCTTCTCTCTTATGATTGCTCAGATGGGATGGCTTTAATTCCCTGATTGATGCGCCGAATATTTATCTCCGAAAAGCTGAATGTTCACCCAGATGCCCGACCAAGTTGCGGCAATCCTACTTGAGAAAATGTTTGCAAACACAATTACCACAAAGCCTTGCAATAATGTTGTGCTTGACCAATGATTTCCGATGATCGCAATTTTCGCCTTGCATCAATGCATATTCTGCATAAAAATACAAAAATCAACTGTTCCTATGCGATGAACGCATGCGGCCGAAATATAATAAACTTAATGTTTTTTGGACGCAATCTAACACATTTTATCAATGCAAGCCAACATTGTTTAAGAACTTAGCACTATGATAACGTGCATTTCTGCCCGTTATCAGTTATCATAGTACTAAGTTCTTAAACAATGTTGGCTTGCGTCGATAAAATATGTTAGATTGTGTCAAAAAAGCATCAAATTCATAATATTGCAGTCACATGCGTTCATCGCATAGAAACAGTTGATTTTTGTATTTTTATTCAGAATATACGTTGACATAAGGCAAAAAGAGCAATCATAAGAAATCATTGGTCGAGCATAACATTACCGCAAGGCTTTGCGATGATTGTGTTTGCAAAATTCCACTCAAGAAGGACTGCCGCATAGAGTCGGCACAACTTGGTGTGCGCATCTGGGTGAAAGGAATAATTAAGCACGATGGGACAGAAAGCTGATGATGGTCGAATCCGAATTAAGCTGACAACCACTAAGGATAGCAAGTACATTCAGCTTTTCGATGACAAATATTCGGCGCATCAGTCAGGGAATTAAAGCCATCCCATCTGTGAAATCATAAGAGAGAAGCCGCCTTTCACTCCAGAAGCTCTATAAATACCGAAGGCATCCTTCAGAAAAGGGGTTCACTAGTTCGAAGGTTCCACCAGTTAACAAGTTCTGTTCATAGTTTAGCCTTATTCTTAGATTTTCTTTTATTTTATGGCGGACGTGAGAGAATGAGGTTGTGCCGACAGATCATTCCGGTAAGCTTGGGAGAGTGTCGGAAGCTTCAAGATCAAAGAGAGGGCCAACTCCTGCGGAAGTAGGAATTTCTTTTGATCCGAATAGAGATTGTCAGTGTAAAAGCCTCGGTCAGCAAGGGATTGCTACTAGGCTCTCTACCTTATCTTCCATTGTTGTTGTGTATTCAACTCATTTATAGAAATGGAATTTACTTGTCTATATCTGTTCACTCTTTGTTATTTACGCATGAGTAGCTAAATCTGTTGAATGGGTTGGGAAGCACTTAGCTAGCTTAACTGGGGATCTTCATTCTATTCGATTATCTTGTATTATGTATGCTTCATTCGTCCATTAGAGATACTCGGGAGGGTAGTCTAAGGACAAAATCTAGGCTTGGGAAGGTCAGATCAGAATCTAGGCTCGAGAGAGTCAGATTAGAACGCATAATCAAGAGATAGAATGTTAGAAATAAGCACTGTTTGAGATAGGATATGATTGTGTGTGGTCACCTTGCCTTTTTGCATCTTGCATCATTGCATAGGAAAAGAGTAGAGACTTAGGAATAAGCTTTATGGACACTTTTGCATTCAACACATGCGTCCTAGACTTAGGAGCATCATATTTGCGTAGGAAAATGACTTGCTGTGCATGGTTGTAGTATGATCGCATAGTCTGACGCATTCCCAAGTAACGCTAGCTAAAGACCTTCTCAACCCATTCATCTGCATACTCAGTGCATCTATCACACAATCAGACTTTTCTCAAATGCGCCGCATTTGTTTATTTTTCATTACTGCAATCAACAAATAAACAAACAACTATTTGAGTTACTGCTTAACGCAAAGTTTTCTAAAAAATTACCACCGCAACCTGTTTTCACAAGTTCCTGAGTTCGACCCTAGACTTACCAGGAACTCAGTGGGGTTTACACTTGGATTCCACTGAGAAAACTTGAGTGCTCAACGCATTTTCATCATCGAATTTCATCATCGCAATTTCATCCATAATTCCACATTATAAAACCACGCATCAAGTTTTTGGCGCTGTTGCTGGGGACTTCGTCAAAATAGTGTGCTAACAGTAATTTTTCTGAATTCTTTGTAGACTCTCAATCTCTGGAAAATTACGACCCAGAGATTGAGAGGACGTTCAGACGAAGATTAAAAGACCACCAAAAACAACAGTCAGATAAAGAAGAGATGGCGGAGTAGCCTTGAAATGGAGCAACAAATGAAAACAACGTCATGGCGAATCCAATCTTATTGGCTAACGATCGCAATAGACCCATTACGTACTATGCATCGCCAAACCTCTATGATTTCTCTCCAGGAATCATGAGGCCTGCCCTGGATGGAAGTCGATTGAAAATGAAACCGGTGATGCTGCAGATGATCTAGACTACAGGACAATTCGGAGGCCGGCGTGGTGAGGACCCACACACCCACCTCCATGGCTTTATCAAAATCTGCAATACTTTTGTGTTCTCAAACATCTCTGTCGAAGAAGTTTGACTAACTTTGTTCCCATTTTCTCTTTTTGATCAGGCAAGAAAATGGGCATATTCCCTCGAGCCGGGAGAGATCACTTCATGGGAACAGGTCGTAGTTAAGTTCATGAAGAAATATTTTCCACCTATTGAGAATTCTAGATGAAGGAAACTCATAACTAATTTTGAACAAGACATGGACGAATTGCTCAGTGATGCCTGGGTGAGGTTTAAGAGGTTGGTCAGGGACTGTCCACACAATGGATTACCATACTGCCTTCAGATGGAAATATTTTTTCATGGTTTAAATACCACTTCGCAGACTGCTGCCAATGCGGCAGCCACTGGTGGTCTGCTTGACAAAACATATGACGAGGCTAAGAACATCATGGATCGCATCTCTAAAAACCACGAGGATTGGAGAGAGAGTGATCATTATTGCGATCTTTTCTTCATCATTTTGTTCCTCTTTCAATCTTTGTAGAGTTGCTGGTGGTTGGACTTCTTCTGTCTCAAGATCTAGAGGCTTAAGAGTGGACGCAACTTCAGGGTCTATTTTCTTGGGCTTTTCTGAGCTATAGGTCAACGGGTCTTCGGTTGTCACTACATTCAAGTTTGTCGCAATGAGCTCCACCCTTACTTCCGCAGTCGTGTTGTCACTTAGCAAGGAGACTGCTAAGCATTGTTCCTTCTCGGTACCCCCAACATTGCAAGGGAGCTCAGTTGAGCTCGACAACACTCCTTGCGGTCTATTTTTCAGCTCGCCCGTAATTTGTCCCATTTGGATTTCGAGATTTCTAATGGATATGGCTTGAATCTGAAGCACTGATTCATTTTTCTCAATGTATTGCTTCAACTAGCTTTCTAAGGATGAAGATTATGGTGTTTGTGAGCTACTAGCTTGGCTATGCGTTGGACCGTTGTTTTGCGGGAAAAATCTGGGTGGCCTTTCTTTTTGTGCCACAGGTTGAAAGCTTTGTTGTTGATTTTTCCACGCAAAATTTGGGTGGTTTCGCCACCTGGGGTTATATGTATCAGAATAGGGACTATTTCTCATGAAGCATACCAACTGCGGGTTTGTTGGGCATTCTTCCATCGAGTGAGCATCTCCGCAAATGACACAACTTGCGATTGTTTGAGTAATTTCACTGACCTGCCCTTTCTCTGTCTCTTATACACATCTAGATGTGTATAAGAGACAGGGCCGTTTGAGTAATTTCACTGACCTGCCCTTTCTTCGCTCTCGTATTAGTAATTACGATGCCTTGTATCAAACTCATCATCACAGTCATTTGATTTTGCAGGGATGCGATGGCCTCGTTGTTTGCGTCATTATCTTTTATTCTTAATCTCTGATCACTTTCCCTCGAATCCCTGCGATTTTTGGAAATGAGATTAACTATACTCTTTGCCTCCTCATATGTTTTGTCGAGCAGACCATCAGCAGTTGCCGCATTGGCAGCGGTCTACGAAGAGGGATTTAGTACTTGTAAAAGATCTCCACCTGCGGGCAGTTTAGTAAGCCATTATGTGGACAGTCTCTTACCAGCCGCTTGAACCTCCCCCAGGCATCGCTGAGCGATTCGTCATCTTCCTGTTCAAATTTTTTTATTAATTTCCTTCTCCTAGCATTCTCGGTTGGTGGGAAAAACATCTTCAAAAACTTTTCCACCACCTGTTCCCACGAAGTTATCTCCCCCGGTTCTAGAGAATATGCCCATTTTATTGCTTGATCGCATAAGGAAAATGGGAACAGAGTGAGTTGAACTTCCTCGGTGGAGATATTCGGAAACACAAAAGGGTTGCAGATTTCTATGAAGCTCTGGAGGTGTTCGTGCAGATCTTCGCCACGCCTTCCTCCAAACTGCCCAGCAGCTTGGATCATCTACAACATTATCGGCTTCATTTCAAACCTCGATCCATCTAACGCTAGCCTCATGATTCCTAGAGAGAAATCATAGAGGTTAGGTGACGCATAGTCCCGGATGGGTTTATTGTGGTCATTCGCCAGAAGGATGGGGTTGGCCATAATATTGTTCGCGTTAGCGGCCCTTGCTTCCAGTTGCTCCGCCATTCTTGGTGTTCTCTCTTGTTTTTGGCAGTTGTCTCTTAGTCTGCATCTGAATTTCCTCTCAATCTTTGGGTCATAATTCACCAGAGATTGAGAGTCTACAAAGAAATCAGAAAAATTACCGTTAGCACACTATTTTGCCGAAGTCCCTGGCAACGGCGCCAAAAACTTGATGCTTGATTTTATGAAGTGAATTATGGATGATATGCGATGGTGAAATTGTGTTGTTCACTCAAATTTCCTCAGCGGAATCCAAGTGTAAATTCCACTGAGTTTCCTGGTAAGTCTAGGGTCGAACTTAGGGACTTGTGAAAATAGGTTGCGTTGGTAATTTTTATGAAAATTTCGTGGTAACCAGATAAATAAATAAATTGTTGGGATTGTTGTTTGCGTTAATAAAAAATAAATAAATCCGGTGGATTTGAGAAAAGTCAGTTGTGGGATAGATGCACTGAGTATGCGGTGAACAGGTTGAGAAGGTCTTTAGCTATCGTTACCTGGGAATGCGTCAGACTATGCGATCATGCTACAACCATGAATAACAAGTCATTTTCCAATGCAAATGCGATGCTCCTAAGTCTAGGACACATGTGTTGAATGCAAAAGTGTCCATAGAGCTTATTCTTAAGTCTCTACTCTTGTCCTATGCGATGGTACAAGATGCATAAAGGCAAGGTGACCGCTCACAATCATATCCTTTCTCTAGGATGCATGCGATGCGTTAATAGCAAACAATGCTTATTCCTAAGCTCTTACCTCTTGATTATACATTCTAATCTGACTCTCCTGAGCCTAGATTCTAACCTAACCTTCCCAAGCCTAGATTTTGTCCTTAGATTACCCTCCCGAGTATCTTTAATGGACGAATGAAGCATACATAATACAAGATAATACCATAGAATGAAGATTCCCAGTCAAGCTAGCTAAGTGCTTCTCAACCCATTCAACAAATTTATCTACTCATGCGTAAATAACAGAGAGTGAACAGATATAGAGAAGGAAATTCCATTTTTATAAATGAGTTTGAGTACAAAATAACAATGGAAGATAAAGGTAGAGAGCCTGGTAGCAATTCCTTGCTGACCGAGGCTTTTACACTGTCAATTTCTATTCGGTTCCAAAGATGTTCCTGCTTCAGCAGGCGTCGGCCCTCTCTTTGTTTTAGCAACTTCCAGTGCTCTCCCAAGCTTATCGGAATGATCTGTCGGCACAACCTTCTTCTCTCGCGTCCTCCTTGAAGTAACAGAAAATCTAAGAACCAGGCTAAACTCGTAAGATGGTGAACTCGTGAACTCATTAACCCCTTTTCTGAAGGATGCCTTTAGTATTTATAGAACATCCAGGGTGAATGGTGGCTTCTTTCTCATTATTGCACAGATGGGACGACTTTAATCCTGATTGATATGCCGAATATTTGTCACCGAAAAGCTGAATGTACTTGTGATCGTTATCAATTGTCAACTTAATTCAGATTCGACTGTCATCAGCTTTCTGTCCTATCGCAATTAATTCGCCTTTCACCCAGATGCGCCCACCATGTTGCACCGACCAAGTTGCGACAATCCTTCTCGATCAAATGTTTACGAACACAATCACTGCAAAGCGTTGCGGTGATGCTGCGCTCAACCAATGATTTCCTATGATCGCAATTTCCGCCTTGCGTCATCGCATATTCTACACAAAAATACAAAAATCAACTATTCTAATGCGATGAACACATGCGACTGCAATACTATGAATCTAATGCTTTTTGGATGCAATTTAACATGTTTTATCAACGCAACCCAACATTGTTTAAGAACTTAGCACTATGATAATGTGCATTTCTGCCCGTTATCACATACCATCCGTAGGCGAATGGTCAGGCCGAGGTGTCCAATCGGGAGATTAAGCTGATAATTGAGAAGGTGGTAAGGCCTTCGCGAAAAGATTGGGCACCGAAGCTCGACGATGCGTTATGGGCATACCGGACTGCATTTAAAACACCCATAGGTATGTCCCCATATGCGTTGGTATTTGGTAAGGTGTGTGATTTTCCTCTGGAGTTGGAATATAAGGCGCGGGGGCGGTAAAGAAGCTAAACTTTAACTTGAGAAAAGCAGAAGAAGAAAGAAAACTTCAACTGGTCGAGCTGGAGGAATGGAGGATCAATGCATATGAGAACGCGAAGATTTACAAGCAGCGCAAAAAGTGCTGGCACGAAAAACACATATGCAGCAAGAACCTCCAAGTCGGGCAGAGGGTCTTACTATTCAACTCATGACTACGGCTTTTCCTTGGAAAATTAAAATCGTGCTGGTCCGAACCCTTCATCATTAAAGAAATATTCATGGTGCAGTGGAGCTGATCACTGGATGGAAGCCGTACATTTAAGGTTAATGGATAACGAGTGAAGGCATATTGCGGGGGTGATTTTCAGCCAGAAAAGACCTCTGTGGATCTAAAAAACCCGGAATACAGAAAAATGGAGTGGCCCCTACATTGGCAAGCAACATCATCTGGGGCACAAGCCTTCTGGAGTATCCTTTGTTTGGTTCTTGAACTCTCATTTCTTCTACACTTTAATCATCATTTATCTATCTGCATTTTACTTATTACTACCTCATTCTATAAAAAGAAAAAAAAAATTATTTGTTGTTTTGTTTAAAATTATTTGACCCTTTCACTGTGTTTTTTTAACGATCGAGGCACAGGATTGCGGAGGTGTTACATGAAGAACCAACTTATCTTACTCCATCACCGCAATCCAAAGAAGATAGATCACCGCAAAGAAGGATGCATCAATACATAATGTGGGCGACAATGCAAATTTGGGGGGTTGTATTCTTCCTTCACTTTATTTCAAATTTTGCACTATCGCATCGCATCTTAGTCTTAAAAGTTTTATCATCACATCCTCTTTGATTACTGCAATCATTTAATATTGATAAATTTAGTAAGTTACCGCATGCTGTCCCTTTGCCAATTATGATTTCAATGATGAAAAACATACTTCTATTCCTTTCGTATATACTAGAGTCAACTTAACTTTAATATAGTCACCTCATGAAATATTTCTAGAAGTTAGGGGTTTGCTAGCTTTCTCTTAAACTCTCTTTATGAAGCTTTCTAAGAACATCGCATGACTTATTTCAATCTTCTGGCAATGAGGACATTGCCGCATTTTAAATTTGGGGGTGAGGTATTTATTTTCGACCTTGTTATTTTGAAAAAAGAAAGAAGAAAAGAGGAAAATTTTGAGAATAACAACTCCACTGTCAACGCAATAGGGAAACCCATGTTGATAAGAGTTAGTTGTGAAGGGCACTTACCCGTAGTTGGGTGTTTGCAAGACACACGTGGGGGCAAGCCAAAACGAAAGTAAGTCTCCAGGATCAACGCATGAATAAATGACCGCAACTCTGCTGCCAAGAAGGTATGAGTTTAGTCTAAGAAAGAGCGGGTTGCTCGTAGTTGGATGTCCACATGACACATGTGGGGGTAGGCCAAAACGAAGGCAAGCCACTTGGATCAGCACAAGGTCAGAAAAAATAATAATGTCAAGAAATATGCAAGGATAAAATCATTTGACACCTATAACTGCATATGACATAATTTTTAATCTAAGCTTGATGACATAAAATGCGATGATGCCATAAACTTGTTGACATGTATGAATATGAATGAATAAAATTAATCTTCTTATGTCATACAACACATGGATGATTGCGATGATATGTGATACTACTTCTAGATATGTGTTATTAATGAATATTCTTGTAGTATGTTGTGCGTTGTCACAAGTTTCCTTGCGCTGGAACCATGTATAATTCCATCGCAAGTTTCTCTGTGTGATCCGAGGTCGAACACAGGGAATGTTTTAGGTTGATTGCTTTATATTTTTGATATATGCAACCGGGGGTTTTTCAATTTTTAAAAGTGTGGTGTGTACATGCGATAAAGAAAATTGTTCAGTAAAATAAAGATAAGCGATAAAAATGGGATAATAAAGTAAATTGCAATAAAATAAACCTAAGCTATGATGATACAAGATACAGGTTACATGATACAAGATATCGAGGTTGAGACTGACTGTGAAGAATATACAAAGATCGTGTTATGCGGTGGCAAGGCTTATGTGCGAAGTAGAAAAGGAAAGGATAATGAATATAAACAATGCAAGTTCCTTAATTGCGTTAAAGATATAAGTATGGTTCCGCTTTCCCTTGGCGTACACCTCTCGGTGATCGGCCACATTTCCCACATCTCTATGGTGAAACAGGGACGAACGTAGTGAACGCAAGGTGGCTTACCTCTCTGGAAGTACTTCTTGCTTTAGTTAACACATTATTCTAGCCTTCTCTCGACAGATCAGAATGGCATCTTCACTTCTGCTCTCACAGGTGAAGATGCCGTCTAGCATGCTTTAGCTAAACATCTTTATTTCTATAGCACAACTTAAGTTACTTGTTTAATTCATATTAATTACCAAGGGATTAGGAAAACATCGTGGAGAAAGCGATTAATGGAGGAATCGAAATAGACAGAAATGTGGAAATGAGAATGATCATGACAATGAATTATAAAATCAAGCGTCTGATACATGGTTGTGAATGATTTAGACTAAGAAGATGAAATACAATTGATGAATAAGAGTTAGAAACAAATACAAAAGAGTGCCAATGTCTTGACACCGATCTGGATGGAGAGATTGCTTGCCGGTGTAGATGGAGTGAACGGAAGGATGAGCTTCCCTCTCCGGCTTGCTTAACCGGTAGAGTTGATCTAGATACAGAGCTTCACGGCAGGGATTTGGAATGATTCGCCCTAAGACTCACCTCTCAGCCTTGTCTCTTTTCTTCTCGGATCTTCTCCGATCAGCACTCAAATCAGCCTCTCTCTTAATAGCCTCGTATCAATTATCCCCCGTATCAAGTATATCTTTCAGTGAATTCTTTGAGGGTATTTATAGATGAAAGCTTTGACTCTGGACTTGTGGTCCCCACTTTATTGTTATGGAAATTCCAAAAATGGTGGAATAAATATTCCTTCTGTTATGCAATCAGTCCGTTGAAAATGCACAATGGTTAGTTGTACATGTGTCAAAATCCTCCGTGATTGCGTTGCTTATTTGCATCTTTCGATCGTGTGCTCCCATGCGGTTGAAGTTCAGCTCTGGATCGATTGTCGTATGTGCTGTCATTGCGTTGATTATCTATTCATTCCTGAATGATGGGCACAATGCGATGTAGATGCGTTAATCTTTTTCTCTTGAACCATGAACGCATACGGTGACTAGATTTCCTGCAAAACAGACTTTAAATATTCTTTTCTACCATCGTAATGGTGTTAGTAGGGGTATTGACGAAAATTTGTAATTATTGCATTTCTTAGACAATTTTCATACAAATGACACAACTTTCCTCTCTTTTAGCCGCAATATCTAAATAAAGAAGTATAAATAACTTGTATTTCTACAAATTATCAACACCCCGATGGAAAAGTTTTCTTTTTGAAATAAATCATGCGATGTTCCGGAATTTAGTAAAGTCCTTTTGAAGGTTAAGCTTGCGGTCCCTAGGTCTTAGAAATATTTTAAGAGGAGACTTGAATAAAACTTAAGGAAACTTTGGTATATAGGATTTGAACGAAGTATCCTTGAGAAATCTAGGAAAAGAACATTGCGGTCGACTTACTAAAGGAAATCTTTAGCTTATGCTTGAGGACAAGCATTGTTTAAATTTGGGGATGTGATAACGGGCAGAAATGCACGTTATCATAGTGCTAAGTTCTTAAACAATGCTGGCTTGCGCTGATAAAATATGTTAGATTGCATCCAAAAAGCATCAAATTCATAATATTGCGGTCACATGTGCTCATCGCATAGAAACAGTTGATTTTTTTTTATTTTTATGCAGAATATGCGTTGACGCAAGGCAAAAAGAGCGATCATAAGAAATCATTGGTCGAGCGCAGCATTACCGCAAGGCTTTGTGGTGATTGTATTCGCAAACATCCGCTCAAGAAGGATTGCCGCATAGAGTCGGCGCAACTTGGTGGGCGCCTATGGGTGAAAGGCATAATTAATCACGATGGGATAGAAAGTTGATGACGGTCGAATCCGAATTAAGTTGACAGTCGTTAACGATAACAAGTACATTCAGCTTTTCAGTGACAAATATTCGGCGCATCAGTCAAGGAATTAAAACCATCCCATCTGTGCAATCATAAGAGAGAAGCCGCCTCTCACCCTGGAAGCCCTATAAATACCGAAGGCATCCTTCAGAAAAGGGGTTCACCAGTTTGAAGGTTCCACCGGTTAACAAGATCTGTTTATAGTTTAGCCTTGTTCTTAGATTTTCTTTTATTTTAAGGCGGATGCAAGAGAATGAGGTTGTGTCGATAGATCGTTCCAGTAAGCTTGGGAGAGCACCAGAAGCTTCAAGATTAGAGAGAGGGCCGAGTCCTGCGGAAGCAGGAATATCTTTTGAACCGAATAGAGATTGCCAGTGTAAAAGCCTCAATCAGCAAGGGATTGCTACTAGACTCTCTACCTTTATCTTCCATTTTTGTTGTGTATTCAACTCATTTATAGAAATAGAATTTACTTCTCTATATATGTTCACTCTTTGTTATTTATGCACGAGTAGCTAAATCTGTTGAATGGGTTAAGAAGCACTTAGTTAACTTAACTGGGGATCTTCATTCTATGCGATTATCTTGTATTATGTATGCTTCATTCGTCCATTAGAGATACTCGGGAGGGTAGTCTAAGGACAGGATATAGGCTTGGGAAGGTCAGATCAGAATCTAGGCTCGGGAAAGTCAGATTAGAATGTATAATCAAGAGATAGGAGTTTAGGAATAAGCACTGTTTGTTATTAACGCACCGCATGCATCCTAGAGATAGAATATGATTGTGTGCGGTCACCTTGCCTTTGTGCATCTTGCATCATCATATAGGAAAAGAGTAGAGACTTAGGAATACGCTCTATGGACACTTTTGCATTCAACACATCTGTCCTAGACTTAGGAGCATCTCATTTGCTTTGGAAAATGACTTGTTGTGCATGGTTGTAGCATGATCGCATAGTCTGACGCATTCCTAAGTAACGCTAGCTAAAGACCTTCTCAACTCGTTCATCCGCATACTCAATGCATCTATCACATAATCAGACTTTTCTAAAATCCGCCGCATTTGTTTATTTTTCATTACCGCAATCAACAAACAAACAAACAACTATTTGAGTTACCGATTACTGCAAAGTTTTCTAAAAAATTACCACCGCAACCTATTTTCACAAGTCCCTGAGTTCGACCCTGGACTTACTAGAAACTCAGTGGGGTTTACACTTGGATTCCACTGAGAAAACTTGAGTGCTCAACACATTTTCATCATCGAATTTCATCATCGCAATTTCATCCATAATTCCACATCATAAAACCACGCATCAGAGAACCCATCTAATCAACCTCGGCTTCGCATCCTTCTTTTTCATCAAATATTTTATACCCGACTGGTCAGTGTGGATGAGTACTTTTGTTCCCAGTAAATATGCTTTGAATTTCTCCAATTCAAATATTACCGCAAGTAACTATTTTTCTGTGGTGGTGTAGTTTGTTTGAGCCGGATTCAGGGTTTTACTCGCATATGCGATGGGATGTAGTATTGTTTTTCTCTTCTGCGCCAGCACTACTCCCATCGCATAACCGCTTACGTCGCACATTAATTCAAAGGGCAGTGTCCAGTCTGGTGTGATTAACACAGGCACAGTCGTTAATGCGTTCTTCAAAATCATGAATGCGTCGAGGCATTGGTCATCAAAGTCAAAATTTCTATCTACCTCCATCAACGCACTCAGTGGTCGTGCAATCTTTGAAAAGTCCTTGACAAAACGTCTATAAAATCCAGCATGTCCCAAGAAGCTCCTAATAGCCTTTACACTCGTTGGAGGTGGGAGCTTTTCAATCGCTTAAATATTTACCTTGTCCACCTCCAACCCGTCCCTAGAGACCTTGTGCCCAAGCACAATGTCTTCCTTTACCATGAAATGGCATTTCTCCCAATTAAGCACAAGGTTCGTCTTCTCACATCTTTTCAATATCTTCTCTAAGTTGTTAAGACAGACTTCGTATGTTTATCCATACACAGAGAAGTTGTCCATGAATATTTCTACAGAGTCTTCATGATATTCTGAAAAGATGGCCATCATACACATTTGGAAAGTGCTTGGCGCATTGCAAAGGTCGAACGGCATGCTTCGAAACGAAAATGTTCCATACGGGTAGGTGAATGTGGTTTTTTCTTGATCTTCAGGAGCGATCATGATCTGGTTATAACTGACATACCCATCCAAGAAGCAGTAAAAGTCATTTCCAGCTAGTACGATCCAGCATTTGGTCAATAAAAGGTAAAGGGAAATTATCCTTCTTTGTTGCCGCATTTAGTTTGCGATAGTCCATGCAAATCCGCCATCTGGTCATGGTCCTTTACGGTATCAGCTCGTTATTTGCNGTATCAGCTCGTTATTTGCATTAGGGACTACCGTCATCCCTTCTTTCTTTGGCACGCATTGCAAGGGGCTGACCCACGTGCTATCTACTATTGGATAGATGATGCCTGCATCTAACCACTTGATTATCTCCTTCTTTATGACCTCCTTCATCGCAAGTCTGCATTGATGTTCAATCGATCCTTTGTGATTCTATTAGAGACGAATCTTATGCATACAGTATGTGGGGCTAATTCTTCTAATGTCTGCGAGTGTACAACCAATTGCTTTTACATACTTTCTTAGAATGCTCAGCATCGCATTTTCTTGGTGTTCATTAAGTGTAGAGGAAATGATTACAGGTAGCTTTTCATTCTGCCCCAGAAACACATACTTCAGGTGGTTAGGAAGGGTCTTCAGCTATATTGTTGGTGGTTGCTCTAAGGACGGTTTTTTTGTTTTTCTTTTTTCATTCACTGTCAGATTGTCTTCTTTGGATGTGATCATCTTCTCTTCCTTGTTTGTTTTTTCTATGATCGCATTGCATGCTACAATGGATGCGATCGCATCCTCATCTTTGTTTTCATCTTTAGGCTTCTCTTCGTCATTCAAAATTTGTTCATCATCGGATTCATTAAGGTCTTCTTCATTAGGATATTTCATGGCTCGGATAATGTCAAACCTGAGCTTCTGACCATTCATGCTTAAGGTGATCTCTCCTTTGTGCACATCAATCTGGGCACGACCGGTCGATAAAAATGGTCGCCCCAGGATAATGGGCACATCTTTGTCTGCTTCGTAGTCCAGGATGATGAAGTAGACTGGTAATATAGATTTGTCGATTGTAACCAGTACATCCTTCACCTTCCCCTCTGGATGCACAAGAGATCTATCCGCTAATTGGAGAGTCGCCATTGTGGGTGTAAGTTGCCCCACAGTCAGCTGCTTGAAAATTGATGGGGGCATCAAGTTAATGCTGGGTCTGAGATCGCACAGCGCTTGCCCTATGTATAATCCTCCAATGGAGCAAGGTATAGTGAAACTCCTAGGGTCGCGCATTTTTGGTGGGATTATAGATTTTGAACTCTACGTCAAAGCCACTGTGGCGAACTTACCAGTGCCTCTCTTCTTTGTCACCATATCCTTTAGAAACTTTGCATATGGGGGCATCTTCTCAATTGCTTCAATGAACGGAATATTAATATGCAATTATTTTAACATATTCATGAAGCATTGATACTGTACCTCATCATTTTTCTTCTTTCTGAGTCTTTGTGAGAATGGTGGTAGCTATATTCTTACAGTCCCCTGTTCTTTTGGCTCTGAGGTGGACACAATCTCAGTTTCCATCGCCTCTTTTTCCTCTGTTTCTTCTCGAGTCACCGCAATCTCTGGTTCCAACATAATTGGAGCAGTCCGGCTAGGCTTCTTCTTCTCCCCTGCCACAGTCTTTCCCCTCCACAATGTCACGACTTGACATTGCTCTTTACCCGTACCCCTTGGGTTACGTGGGAGTTCCGTTGAGCTCGACAGGGTCCCTTGCGGTATGTTCTTGAGTTCGCCCACAATCTGGCCTATCTGAAGTTCTAAGTTACGGATAGACGTTGATAACTTGTAGAAATACAGGTTATTTAAACTGCTTTATTTAGATATTGCGGCCAAAATAAAGGAAAGTTGCGTCAATTGTATAGAAATTGGCTAAGAAATGCAAGAATTATAAATTGTCGTCAATACACCCACTGACACCATTGCGATGGTAGAAAAGAATATTTCAAGTCTGTTTTGCAGGAAATCAAGTCACCGCATGCGTTCATGGCTCAAGATAAAAAGAACACGGCATCTACAAACATGCATTGCCCCTCATTCAGAAATGAATAGACGAACAACGCAATGATGGCGCATGCGACAATCGATCAAGAGCTAAGCGATCAACGCAATCTCAACCGCATGCGATAATAAAAACAACATCGCATGTGGGAAACGATCGAAGATGTGAAGAGCAACGCAAATGCGGAGATTCTGACGTGTGTACAGTTGACCGTTGTGCATTTCTGACGGATTAATTGCGTAATAGAAGGAATATTCACTCCACCATTCAGAAACTACCTAACAATAGTGAGGACCATAATGCAGAGAGTCAAAGCTTAGCCTATAATAGCTCCGGCCATTCCACTGAAAAAATTATGCTTGAATACAGAGAAAAGTGTATATACTGATATGAGAAAGAGATTGGTTGAGCAATTAATCAGAGTAGAACTGGGAAGAAATAGAGACAAGGCGAGAGGTGAGTCTCTGGGCAAGAATCCTTCTGATCCACCGTTGAAGCTCTGTACGAAGGTCACTTCTATCGGACGAGCAAGCCTGAGAGGGAAGCTCTTCTCTTCATCCATCCACACGCCGGAAGCAAACACCATCCAGATCTGTGTCAAGATGTTGACACTCTTCTGTATTTGTTTTATCTCTTCATCATCAATTGTATTCATCTTCTAGTCTATCATTCACACATGTATCAGACGCTTAATTCTATAATTAATTTATGATCATTTTCATCTCCATCTCTTTGCTACTTTCGTTAATCCATATTTCCCTTTCTCCATGATGTTTTCTTAATCCCTTGGATAATTAGAAATAATTGAGCAAGTAAATTAATTGGGTTAAGGAAATAATTATGTTTAGTCAAAGCATGCTAGA
Source organism: Benincasa hispida (assembly GCF_009727055.1). Lineage (NCBI taxonomy): Eukaryota > Viridiplantae > Streptophyta > Magnoliopsida > Cucurbitales > Cucurbitaceae > Benincasa > Benincasa hispida. Next base: position 56,050,545 of record NC_052350.1, on the reverse strand, counting down.
CGGCATCTTCACCTGTGAGAGCAGAAGTGAAGATGCCATTCCGCCTATCGAGAGAGGGTTGGAAGAATGCGTTCACTAAAGCGAGAAGTACTTCCAGATATGGAAGCAACCTTGCGTTCACCACGTTCCATCCCTGTTTCACCATAGAGATATGAGAATGCGGCCGATCACCAAGAGATGTACGCCAAGGGAAAGCGGAACCTTAGTTGTATCTTTAACGCAATTAACAAACTTGCGATGTTTGTACTAATTATTCTTTCTCCTTCTGATTCATCCATTAAGCCTTGCCATCGCATACCATGATCCTTTGTATAAACTTCACAGTCAGTCTCGAACTCAACATCATGTATATCATGTATCTTGTATCTTGCATCACGTTAGCTTAGGTTTATTGCACTTTATTTTATTAACGCAACTTTAGTTTATCTGCACAATTTTACTTTACCGCAATTTAATTTCCTGTAGAAACACAATCTTTATTAATTGTAAAAACCGGTTGCATATATAACAAATGTAACACATTGAAGACAACAATCCCTGTGTTTGACCTCAGATTACTCTGAGAAACTTGCGTTGGAATTATACTTGGTTTTAGCATAAGGAAACTTGTGACAATGCATAGCATACTACAAGCATTGCATTAATAATGCATACATCTAGAAGTAGTATCGCCTAAAGTGTAAATAAGCATAACACAACATCCACATTCCATCTCCATCTTTCCAAGACATCAAGTTTATGGCAACATGAGCTTGTATGATTCACATTTATATTTGTCCATATGCTTAAAGATATAAATTTAGCGTTACAGACGTCACTTGGTTTTGAAGCAGAGTTTCATTCTTTTCAATATATTGCTTCAACAATCTTTCCAAAGAGGAAGATTGCGGTGCCTGCGAACTGCTAGCTTGATTACTCGTTTGACTGTTAGTTCGTGGGAAAATCCAGGTGGCCCTTCTTTTTGTGCCACTGATTGAAAATTTTTCTTTTGATTTTTCCACGCAAAGTTGGGGTGGTTTCTCCACCTAGGGTTGTACGTGTTAGAGAATGGATTGTTCTTCACAAAATAAATTGATTATGGGTTTTGTGGGCATTCCTCCATTGCGTGTCCTTCACCACAAGTAGCACACCTTGTGGTCATCTAGTTGATTGCGTTCACTTGACCACTGTAGATAAGGGGGGGAGATGTTAAATTGAAATATTATCTTGGAATACTACTGGTGTACCCTCACGCTCCCTTCCAAGTCTTGGAGGCTAAGGCTAGGGAGGGGGTGTGACACTCTGCCTGGCACAAGCCAAATTAAGCAAGACATGAGTTGACTTAAATATGGAACGCAACCGAAGTTGGATGCCTGCATGACACACGTGGGGGTAAGCCAAAACGAAGAGCGTAACCAAGTTCAACACCGCATTTGAATAAGTAAACGCATAAGCTTGAATTATTTTAAATGAACGTATTCTCATAAGCTGAACGCAAAGTTGCGGAGAATGAATAAAAAGCTTTTGAGCAAGGGCTTGCCAAATTTCAACTTAGAAAAAATCTCTTTGAAGAAGCAACCAAAGTAGAGGAGAGCATTGCAACCATGGTTAGAGGTACGAGTTAATTATATTATGAAAAGTTGGTCATTGTAAAGGAACGCCAAAAGGTGAGTTAAGAATTTCTTGAATGTAACGCATGCTTGAGGACAAGCATGATTCTAAGTTTGGGGGGTTGATAACTGGCAGAAAAGCCAGTTATTATAAGACTTTTATTTAGAATTATGAGGGCTAACAGGTAGAAAACGCAGTGATAATACTTAGAATTTATGAAAAATTGAGTTTTGTGTCGATAAGCCCCTAAAACCTCACTGACCCAATATTATGCGTTATTCCATGCCAAAGTGTCTATTTTTGTAGCTATCGCAAGAATCAAACGCATGCGTTTGTAATAAGCAATCACAGACAAACGCATGCGCTGAAGCCAGGCGATCGCAACAGACAAATGCATGCGCTGAAGCCAGGCGACCGCAAAAGACGAACGCATACGGCAACCCCATGCGTCCAACGCATGGAAGTTGTAGTAATCGCATGCGTCCAATGCATGGAGAATGCGGTGAACAAATAGAGATTACAGCCACGGATTGACAGCCATAATAAAAGATCGCAAGATGGGTAGAACGCGTTTATAACTTCATCTAAATTCAGCTTGGACGTATACCTTGGGAGTATCAACAAGATAAGGCGATGTGACAATGCCCATACCGCAACAAAAGCAGCAGTGAGCCATACCTTCATTATTACAGCTGTCGGCGTCCAAATTCTATAAATAGCCCTTGAAACCTTCATTTTGAGACATCCGAGCTTCTGCCTCAAGGAAGAAGTTTGTGATCACAAATGAGAGCTTGAAAGAGATTTCTAGTGAGAATTCTTCATCTCCACAACCCAGACCGAGTGACGATCAGAGCATTCGCCGAAGATAGAGCTCGAGAGAGACATCTCCACCATTCAACCATGGCACCACCGACAGCCTTGATGCAGAGTCCTTCATCTCCCTTCTAATCTCTGCATTGTATTACATTTCAGCTTGAGATATTAAGATATTTTATGATCAATGCATAATTCCTTCATTACTGTCTTCTTCATTATCTTCATCTCTATCATAGTTTATCTTCAGCATTTATTTATCAAAGTCAATCGCATGCTTAATCGTGTTTCCTAGAGATAGGACTCATGTAGCAACCCACCAAGAGGTATGCATTGTGCGAGTATAGTGAGTTAATCCTCTTTGCTTGGTGAAAGGCTGTGGCAACGCCTGTCTATGGGATGCTGCATTGCTTATCTATAAGTTAAGTAGCCACGTCTAACTGCCTGAGAAGGTAAGGGATGGAACGCACTAAGCAAGGTTCGTATTGTTCCTAGAGATAGGCACAATCTTATGCTCGATGCAACCATGCACTATAGAGATATAGTCATGCGGCTGACCACCTAGAGGTGTGATGCGTTAGTGCAACAAGCTGAGATTACTAGGGCGATTTAAGATAGTAAACATTACTATGCATTATTGGTTGTTGTGTCTCTACTTATTCTCATTGTAAGTCTTCTATTGCTAAATCTATTTAGTTAGGAGTAGGAGAAGTGTGTAAAACATTTAAACCTTCTTCGCTTTATTTTTATTCTTATTCATCGCCTCAAACGCATCACCTCACAAATATTATTAAGTGACAAGTCCCCGTGTTCGACCTCGGATTACCCGAGAAACTTGCGTTTGTGTTATACTTGACACAAGCGTAAGAAAACTTGTGATAGGAACGCATGATCATTGCATGCTAAGATTAATGCATCATCATTCCGCGCATGACCTCAGATGCATGGGAGCAAATGCATCAGTTATGTTTAACGCATGATTTCATGTTCAAACCCATCCGTCCTTAAATAAAAATAAAATAAAATAAAACAAAACAAAATGCGTCCCTAAATTATCCCAAAACGTTCCTAGAAAGTTCACACCGTGAGATTCATACTAAGCTTCATGTCACCCTGGAAGTGACATCCATTCGAAAAGTGTTCATATGGGTCAAGATCAAGATGAATGAGGGAAGTAGTTCATAGTAAGTGGGTGAAGGATATGTGTCAACGTGTCCTACAATCTCTTCCATTGATTTGGACTAAGAGATTCCTATGTTGCGCCTACTGATTAGCTTTATGTGGCCCTTGCTAGTCATTTAACAACGATTATCCCTTCAGAGGGTTGTAACATGGGATTCAGAACAACTCAATCTCAAGAAATGGATATAATTTCTTAGGTCGTTTCCCAACTTTGACTCTGCAACTCGGTAGCATCGTTGGGGCCATTGATAGGCATAAAATTTGATCTTATCTTATGTCACACAACGCATGGATGATTATAACGCAAAATGATGCGATGATTCTAAATAAGCACATGGACAGTGATGAATGATGGAAATGGAATGTGGATGATGTGTTATGCTTATTCAGACTTTATGTGATACTACTTCTAGATGTATGCGTTATTAATGAAATGCTTGTAGTATGCTACGTGTTGTCACAAGTTTCCTTGCGCTGAAACCAAGTATAATTCCAATGCAAGTTTCTTGGAGTGATCCGAGGTCGAACATAGGGATTGCTTAGTTAATGCGTTATGTTCGTGATATATGCGACCGGAGGTTTTTCAATTAATAAAAGATTGGTTTATACAGGTATTTAAAGTTGCAGTAAAGTAAAATTGTGTGGTAAAGTAAAGTTGCGATAATAAAATAAAGTGCGATAAAAGTAAACCTAAGCTATTATGATACAAGATACAGGATAATGATACATGATACGGAGTTTGAGACTGACTGTGAAGATTATACAAAGGGTCGTGTTATGCGGTGGCAAGTCTTTATGCATGAAACAGAAATAGAAAAGATAACTAGTATAAACATCGCAAGTTATTAATTGTGTTAAAGGCAATAATGCTCAAACTTTGCATTGATTGATCGCTCCGAATGCTCCACCTAGGCACATTACTTAACATCGCAATTTTCTTTCTATCCTTGAAAATTTATAACAAAGCCCTACTTTATTCTTCTATACTACAAATTTCTACTCAGAATTGCTTTTCTAGTTTTAAAAAGAATGTTTACCTCTTCTTGTCAAACAACTTGATGCGTCTGGATGCGGTGGTCAAACTTTGCGTCATTTATTAGAGACTGTTGATCATGGTTACACCCTTCATTTTGGTTTGTTCCCACGGGTGTCATGCGAACATCCAACTACGGTTGTGTGCCAATCTCAACTTTAACTCATGAATTTCAGAGGAGTTATCTCTTGTTTCTTTTATTCTTCTTTTGCATTTTTCTCTTTTCATATTGCATTGTTTTTGGAAACCCACCTTCGTTTTGGCTTGTTCCCACGGTGTCATGCGAACATCCAACTATGAGCAGGCTCATTTCACAACTTAACTCTTATCAGGTTGGGATTTTTTTTGAGGTTTCCCTTGTGCTTACATTGGAGTTTATATGATTTTTTTTTTTAAAAAAATAATGAGCGCATTTTTCTTAATGATTGCATACCCTTGATCTCATCTACTCAGACCTTCCCCACCCCCAAATTTAGAGATGCGCAAGGTCCTCATTGCGTTGTTTGGACAGAATAGACAAACACTTAGACAAAATTTCAAAAAGAAGGTTTGGGCAGAATTTTGAAGGATAAAAGGTAAAGCATTGCTACGCTACAAATTAACTAAGTGTTAGTTAGAAAATACAAGGTGTGGGAAATGTTTCTAAGTGTATGCATATAACTCATCATGGCAGTGCAATGAATAACGCAAAATAAAAGATCAAGAATATCGCAAATAATGATGAAGGATGATAAAGAAGAGGCATAGGCATATAGAGAGAATTGCTACTCAGTTGTATTGAAAATTAAGTATACAAGTAATTACAAATATTGCAATGCAAAACTTTTGCCATACAAAGAATCAAAGAGTTTAATTAAACAATGAATGAAATATAGCAGAATGGCCACAATAAAAATTAAATTGTAAAAAATTACTGAGGAGCAGGAGGTTCTAGAGGAAGGTTCAGATGTGGTACTTGAGGAGCTTCTTCAAAAATCAGATGCTTCCTGAGATGCGGAGGTACCATGGGTCCATGAAGATATGCTATCAGAAAATTGAAGTATTCATGGTTGCACTCCACTAGCTGTCTTTGGTACAGGTGGATCGTATAAGTGTTGCACTGAATATTGATCAACACCTACCTTGTCATGGCAGCACTGCATTGTAAATCGTCAACTTGCTCGATTATCGCATCAATTCTCTAGCTGAAGAAGGTTTGTTGCTGAGAGAAGAGCTTTTGCTATTGGGAGAAGAGTTGTTGTTGTTGGGCAAGAAGGGACTGCATATTTGCTAATTCAGCAGCTAAGAAAGCAACGGTGGGTTGTGCCTGCGATGCCTCACCATCGATGTTTTGTGGTTGGGCAGAAGTGCCTTCACCCAAATCATGTGGGTCATCAACACGCAGTGGTGGAAGGGAAAGTTGCGGTGATGATGCTGAAGGTGATGATAAGGCTGCTGGGTATGCGGTTGGAGAATCTGGGGGAAGAAGAAGATTGGTAAAGTGCTCGAGAAGGGAAGAAGAAGGTTGTGTGGGAGGGCTTGAAGGGCAAATTATTAAGGGTAATGGGTCCAAGGGTTTTGGTTCTTGCATTATTGAGTCTTGGATTTTCTCCTTTCCCTTTTCGTCTCTGCGCTGTTTCTTCCACTTGGGCTCTTGCGGCGCATTCAAATCAATGTTGGGCCTCTTCAAAGGGAGCTCAGGGTAGTGTGGGGAATCTTTGACGAGCAACCTCAAAATCTTGATGTTATTAGGCCGTGAACTTTTGCCATTGGCTCTTCATCAATGCCCTCACTTAATGATAGGCATAAACTTGAAACCATCCATGGGAAGAAGTAATGCCCTCTTATGTGCCCCATAAAACCTCGAATTTGTCTTGCAATCAACTGGCCCACATCGATTGTAATGTCGCGCACAATGCAATATGCGACCATGACTTGATCCATCGAAATTGTTTTGTCATGGGAAGTTGGGATCAGCCGTCGTTTGACCAAATAGACCTAAAGTCATGCCTCAGGAAGTAGTGTCTTGGACGCCAGGGTCTAGATGCCTTTTAAAGAAACCATCCACTTAGTGCCCGGTTGCATTAATATTCGCAATGCATCTTCCATCTGCTCTTCAATGGGATTATCAATGATTTTGTTGCCCGGTGCATCCGGGTTATCCTTCATCTGGTACAGTTCATTGATGTCCTTTGCGCTGAAAGACACCATTTCCCCTTTTATGGTCACTACATCCTTGGTGCCATGTAGCCGTCCATGGTAGAAGTCGCGCATTACCTCTGGAATGACAATGGCTGGGCACTGGCAAAATATGTCCCATCCATGTTCTACAATCATGCTCGTAATTAGGTCTGGTAGTGGCATTGGCACAGGGAAAAAGCCCATCTCCATCANTGATTTTTTTTTTTAAAAAAATAATGAGCGCATTTTTCTTAATGATTGCATACCCTTGATCTCATCTACTCAGACCTTCCCCACCCCCAAATTTAGAGATGCGCAAGGTCCTCATTGCGTTGTTTGGACAGAATAGACAAACACTTAGACAAAATTTCAAAAAGAAGGTTTGGGCAGAATTTTGAAGGATAAAAGGTAAAGCATTGCTACGCTACAAATTAACTAAGTGTTAGTTAGAAAATACAAGGTGTGGGAAATGTTTCTAAGTGTATGCATATAACTCATCATGGCAGTGCAATGAATAACGCAAAATAAAAGATCAAGAATATCGCAAATAATGATGAAGGATGATAAAGAAGAGGCATAGGCATATAGAGAGAATTGCTACTCAGTTGTATTGAAAATTAAGTATACAAGTAATTACAAATATTGCAATGCAAAACTTTTGCCATACAAAGAATCAAAGAGTTTAATTAAACAATGAATGAAATATAGCAGAATGGCCACAATAAAAATTAAATTGTAAAAAATTACTGAGGAGCAGGAGGTTCTAGAGGAAGGTTCAGATGTGGTACTTGAGGAGCTTCTTCAAAAATCAGATGCTTCCTGAGATGCGGAGGTACCATGGGTCCATGAAGATATGCTATCAGAAAATTGAAGTATTCATGGTTGCACTCCACTAGCTGTCTTTGGTACAGGTGGATCGTATAAGTGTTGCACTGAATATTGATCAACACCTACCTTGTCATGGCAGCACTGCATTGTAAATCGTCAACTTGCTCGATTATCGCATCAATTCTCTAGCTGAAGAAGGTTTGTTGCTGAGAGAAGAGCTTTTGCTATTGGGAGAAGAGTTGTTGTTGTTGGGCAAGAAGGGACTGCATATTTGCTAATTCAGCAGCTAAGAAAGCAACGGTGGGTTGTGCCTGCGATGCCTCACCATCGATGTTTTGTGGTTGGGCAGAAGTGCCTTCACCCAAATCATGTGGGTCATCAACACGCAGTGGTGGAAGGGAAAGTTGCGGTGATGATGCTGAAGGTGATGATAAGGCTGCTGGGTATGCGGTTGGAGAATCTGGGGGAAGAAGAAGATTGGTAAAGTGCTCGAGAAGGGAAGAAGAAGGTTGTGTGGGAGGGCTTGAAGGGCAAATTATTAAGGGTAATGGGTCCAAGGGTTTTGGTTCTTGCATTATTGAGTCTTGGATTTTCTCCTTTCCCTTTTCGTCTCTGCGCTGTTTCTTCCACTTGGGCTCTTGCGGCGCATTCAAATCAATGTTGGGCCTCTTCAAAGGGAGCTCAGGGTAGTGTGGGGAATCTTTGACGAGCAACCTCAAAATCTTGATGTTATTAGGCCGTGAACTTTTGCCATTGGCTCTTCATCAATGCCCTCACTTAATGATAGGCATAAACTTGAAACCATCCATGGGAAGAAGTAATGCCCTCTTATGTGCCCCATAAAACCTCGAATTTGTCTTGCAATCAACTGGCCCACATCGATTGTAATGTCGCGCACAATGCAATATGCGACCATGACTTGATCCATCGAAATTGTTTTGTCATGGGAAGTTGGGATCAGCCGTCGTTTGACCAAATAGACCTAAAGTCATGCCTCAGGAAGTAGTGTCTTGGACGCCAGGGTCTAGATGCCTTTTAAAGAAACCATCCACTTAGTGCCCGGTTGCATTAATATTCGCAATGCATCTTCCATCTGCTCTTCAATGGGATTATCAATGATTTTGTTGCCCGGTGCATCCGGGTTATCCTTCATCTGGTACAGTTCATTGATGTCCTTTGCGCTGAAAGACACCATTTCCCCTTTTATGGTCACTACATCCTTGGTGCCATGTAGCCGTCCATGGTAGAAGTCGCGCATTACCTCTGGAATGACAATGGCTGGGCACTGGCAAAATATGTCCCATCCATGTTCTACAATCATGCTCGTAATTAGGTCTGGTAGTGGCATTGGCACAGGGAAAAAGCCCATCTCCATCAGCAAGTCATAGTTCTCCTTCTTTCTTGATGGATGCACCTTTGCCAACGCGGGCTTGTTGCTCTCTGCGACTACTTTGCCCTTTTTCTTGGTCAACGCAAGGTGGGATTGTTGCCTTTGTTTTCTTTCTCGCTCCTTGCATTGTTCCTCTTTTTCCCGTACAGCAAGTTCTTTTCCCTTCTTCTTTCTTAAGCGCTGCACGTCTGCTTGGCGCTTCTTTTCCTTCTCGTCCTTCTTCTTTTTCTCTTCTTCTGCTTTCTTCTTCCTTTCTTCTTCTGCCTCTTCTCTCTCTTCTATTTCAAACTGCTCGGAGGCCAGCAAAAGACTCTGTTCCTCTTCAAGCCTTCTTATTTCTTTGACTCTTGATATTTCATTATTGCGGTGTACCTTCTCATCTTGTAATCTTCTGCTTCGACTACCTTCTGCGATGATGAGTTTTGCTCGCATCATTTTCTCCTACTTCTCTTCCTCCTCTTTTCTTCTCCTCTCCTGCTCTTCTAATCCTTCAATTAAAATTGGAGGGTCCATGGTTGACCCTTGTGGTGCATTCTCCTTGTGACGCCGCATCAAGGGGGTAACATCTCCTTATTCTCCATCGTCAGTCGCAAACGTTTGTACTGTTTCAGGTTGCACTGGTTCTCTAAGTTGTACTGATTCCCCCTTGTCCTCCCTTATGGAGGTGGATTCTCCGTCCAGCTCTGGGCTTGCAGCCCTCTTTCTCCTCTCTTCTTCCTTCTTCAGGCGCCTTTCCTCCCGCCTGTATTCTTTCTTCTCACTCCTTTCTTGCTTCTTCAGCCTGGCCTCCCCATCTTCTTCATCCTTCTTCTCTTTTATCTTCTTCTCTGCTTTGTTTAGATGGGATGGCTCATCTCCTCCAGCCTTCTTTTCCTTGCTCTTCTTCTTCTTCTCCTCTTCAACCCCTTCGAGCTGCTTCTCCGCTGCCGCTTCCTCCAAAGCGACTTTGATGTGTCCTTCATAGGATTCTACTTGCGTAGCTTCCTTAGGATCCACGATGACCAGAGCGCTTCTCCTTGACTTCTCTTCCGTCACCTCCTCCGTAGGTAGTGGTTGGTTCATAACCCTAGCCTCAGACAGTCCTTCTCCTTTCTCCAATTTGCTGAGAATGCTCCCAAACAGCTCCTTATCGTTTTGTCTCTTCTTCTCACTTTTAGAGGAGAATGTTGGTGTTGGGATTGGGGTGCTTTCAGAACTCTTCCCCCTCTTAAATTGAAGTGACCTAGCTACTAAGGGGTTTCACCGGGGTCTTCTGACGACTCAAGGGATAGTCTGTGGTTGAGCAGCGACACGACGACTGGCTGCAAGGAATACCGCCTCTCGCATGGTAAGCTGGGTTGTCGAAGGTGATGAAGGTGAAGAAAATGGCTGGGAAGTCTGATTTTCCATGGATGTCGGAGTAAAAGAAACTAGAAATCGTTACGGTTCTAGGAAGAAAGAAAGGTTTGGTATGCAGAGGCGATTTAGGGTTTCTTTTTACAAGATGAAGCTAGTAAACGATCTGAGACAAAGAGACCCGCTTTTATAGGTTGGGCCTTGATGGGCCCAACGCGGATTCTGTGGTGGCAGGCCTCGAGCTACTAAAAAAGCCTACTGCTAGCACTTCTCACATTTATGAAGTTGCAAAGTCGTACGTCCTTTCAACTGCAGATTCATCATGTCCTTGGAAGCTAGAGCGATTAGACTTCTCAATTTGCAAAAATAATTTTCTTTAGTGTTTTATTCAAATGGGCGCAAGGTGAAGAATTAACGCAATGAATTCATCAACGCAAATGCATCTTTGCAGAGGACGGGCAACAACGCATGTATTCCTACAACACACCCCTTAACTCAACACATTTCTGGAGGACGGGCGCACAGTATTTCTACTAGCGCAACACTACCTCAACATAGTGCATTTTTGCTAAGGACGGGCAAAGAACACATACGAGCGCAACACACCCCTCAACGCAATGCATTTGAATTGGATGAATGCAAAGTGTATCTTGTTGGTACAAGACGCACCCATTAATGCAATGCATACCAGATGTTGATTGTTTTATTATTAAAATTTTATTTTTATTTATTATTATTATTATTATTTTCATCAACGCAAGTCACACGGACATTGTAGTAATAATTTTCTTCTTATTAATCAACCACTCAACAGGTTTAAGAATAATGCATTTATGACAGAAAAGTTAAAGAACTTAATGAGAGTACAGAAATAAATGCAAAGGGAATTAAATGAATCATAAATTCATAAAGCATTGAAAAACAAATTGAATGAAGTAGTAAATGACAAAGTTCATAGATCAATAAAGAGAAGAATCTAAAAGAAATCATGTAAACATAGAATTGAGATATGGACTGGAAGATAGTTTTCTTTGATGAATGCAATCCACACCTCCACAGGTGGTCCAGCTTGCCTATGTCTTTAGGGACACTACTCCTTTTCATGGGATCCAGGGGCTTCAGAATTACTTGCAACGTTCCAGGTGTTCTATTACATAACTTGGATGCAGTTGCCCCCCCTTGAATCTCCAAATTTCTAATGAATGACCACCTGCGCCTGCATCACCGCAATCGTGTTCTTATCCATGTATTGCTTGGAGTAGGGCCTCCAATAGAGTGGACTATCGTCGAGTGTCTTAAAAGATGGGGTTTGTTTGATTGTGTCCTTTGTTGACCCTGATTCTGATTGTGGTGAAAAAGTGGAGGGTTTCCTCGATTCCCTGAATTGCTATTCTGATGGTTACTTGGCCCACCTTAGTTTTGATTCCCTCCCCAACCGAAGTTAGGGTGACTCTTTGAACCAGGATTATACATGCTGCTGAAGGGGTTATTTTGGATTGCACATACTTGCTGCATGTTCAATGGGCACATTTCCGCTGCATGGCCTCCTCCACAATAAACGCAACTAACTGCGGCCACTTGTGCTGGCGCATTGGGTTGCGCTGTTGTTTGGGAGAGGGCACCTTGATTAAGCACCAACGACTGGAGGATAGAAGTCATTGTGGCCATCTGGGCGGCTAAAGTGGTCACTGTCTCCGCAGGGACAATGGCAGTTTCATTTCTTCTTCTTTCAAAGCCTCTTCCTCCATATCCATCGTCTACCCAATCATCCATATTCAGCAAGATACGGTCAAGGATGACCTTGGCCTCAGCATATGTCTTATCCATAAAACCTCCTGCCTTGGAGGTATCAACAATAGCCTGCGTTGATCTGTTCAGACCATTATAAAATGTCTCCATCAGGATGCAATCGGGTATCCCGATATGCGAACAATTTTTCACCAGTCTTCTGAATCGTACTCATGCGGTGCTAAGGGTCTCGTTATCTATCTGTTCAAAGTTCAACACGTCCTTCCATCGCCTTGCGTTGACAACTGGAGGGAAAAACTTCTTTATGAACCACTCAACCAGTTGATCCCATGAAGTAATCTCACTTGGCTCCAGTGAATGAGCCCACCTCTTGACCTCATCCCTCAAGGTGTAAGGGAAGAGATATAATCTGATACCTTCAGGAGTAATGCCAGGTATAGAGAAGTTTCCGCACATCTCGACAAAACTGGTCAGGTGGGCATGTAGGTCCTCACCTTGCAGACCCCCAAACTGCCCCGCATTCTGGATCATTTAGAACATGATCGGTTTGATCTCGAATATGTCGTTCTCCTCAACGATCGGCCTTGAAATTTAGGGCGAAAAATCATATAGATTGGGCGCCGCATAGTTTCTCATCAGAATGTTGCGATCAGCGGCAAGGAAAACTGGATCTTGCACTGGCCGTCCCATCCCTTGATTTTTTGCGAGAGCCACATTGTCATTATTATTATCTGCCATGTTGGCCTTCTTTTGCCTCGCTTGGTTCTAGTGTGCCCTTGCGCGAAATGTATGCTCGATCTTTAGGTCAGCCTCAAATTCTGGGTCAGTCCCAGTACTCATAAACTGTCAAACTGCTCTCCGCGATGAACATCCAGTACAAAGAGATCTGTCCTGCAAAATATCACAAACATACTCAACAATAACCATTACCAATCCCCGGCAACGGGCCCATAAACTTGATAGGCATAAAATTTGATCTTATTTATGTCACACAACGCATGGATGATTATAACGCAAAATGATGCGATGATTCTAAATAAGCACATGGACAGTGATGAATGATGGAAATGGAATGTGGATGATGTGTTATGCTTATTCAGACTTTATGCGATACTACTTCTAGATGTATGCGTTATTAATGAAATGCTTGTAGTATGCTATGCGTTGTCACAAGTTTCCTTGCACTGAAACCAAGTATAATTCCAACGCAAGTTTCTCGGAGCGATCTGAGGTCGAACACAGGGATTGCTTAGTTAATGCGTTATGTTCATGATATATGCGACCGGGGTTTTTCAATTAATAAAATATTGGTTTATACAGGTATTTAAAGTTGCAGTAAAATAAAATTGTGCGGTAAAGTAAAGTTGCGATAATAAAATAAAGTGCGATAAAAGTAAACCTAAACTATTATGATACAAGATACAGGATACTGATACATGATACTGAGTTTGAGACTAACTGTGAAGATTATACAAAGGGTCATGTTATGCGGTGACAAGTCTTTATGCATGAAACAGAAATAGAAAAGATAACTAGTATAAACATCGTAAGTTATTAATTGCGTTAAAGACATAACTACGGTTCCGCTTCCCCTTGGCGTACATCTCTCGGTGATCGACCGCGTTCCCACATCTCTGTGGTGAAATAGGGATGAACGTAATGAACGCAAGGTTGCTTCCATCTCTGGAAGTACTTCTCACTTTAGTCAACACATTCTTCCAACCTTCTCTCGATAGAAGGAATGGCATCTTCACTTCTGCTCTCACAGGTGAAGATGTCGTCTAGCATGCTTAAGCTAAACATATTTATTTCCTTAACCCAGATTAATTTACTTGTTGGATTCATGCTAATTACCAAGGGATTAAGAAAACATTGTGGAGAAAGCGAATTACGGATGAACAGAAATTGACAGAAAGATGGAGATGGAAATGATCATGACATTCAATACTAATATTTAGCGTCTGATACATGATGTGAATGATAGACTAAGATGATGAATGCAATTGATGATGAAGAGATAGAAACAAATATAGAAAAGTGCAAACGTCTTGACACAGATATGGACTGTGGAATTGCTTGCCGGCGAATGGAGTGGACGAAGGGAAGAGCTTCCCTCTCAGGCTTTCTCTTCTAGTAGAAGTGACCTTGGTACAGAGCTTCAACGGTAGGGATTGAAAGGATTTGCTCTGAGACTCACCTCTCGGCCTTGTCTCTTAAATCCTCCCGGATCTTCTCCGATCAGGCTCTTCAAACCAGTCTCTCTCTCAATATACAAATATCGAAATATGCCCGTATCAAGTATATTTTCTCAATGAAATGGCCGGAGCTATTTATAGACTTAGCTTTGACTCTCTACAGTGTGGACCCCACTTTATTTTATGGCAATTCCGGAAATGGTGGAGTGAATATTCCTTCTGTTACGCGATCAATCTCGTCAGAAATGCACAACGGTCAGCTATACACGTGTCAGGATCCTCCGCAATTGCATTGCTCTTTTGCATCTTCGATCGTGTGCCCGCATGCGGTGTTGTTTTTTATTACCGCATGCGGTTGAAGTTGCGGTAATCGCTTAGCTCTTGATCGATTGTCACATGCGCCGTCATTGCGTTGATCGTCTATTCATTTCTGAATGATTGGCGCAATGTGACGTAGATGCGTTATTCTTTTTATCTTGAGCCATGATTGCATGCGGTGACTTGATTTCCTGCAAAACAGACTTGAAATATTCTTTTCTACCATCGCCATGGTGTTAGTGGGTGTATTGGTGACAATTTATAATTCTTGCATTTCTTAGCTAATTTCTCTACAATTGACGCAACTTTCCTTTCTTTTGGCCACAATATCTAAATAAAACAGTATAAATAACTTGTATTTCTATAAGTTATCAGCCGCTAACCTCTAAGATCTAAAAATGGAGGGTTACACTTACAGAATTACTAAGTGTTAGTAAGTTTTTGACCGAAAAACGTAGCTAAATGACTATCGAAATATGAGTTATTCTGGAGATAGTATTTAGTCAAGAATGTCTTGCTTTAGTGAAGGAGTATTTGATTGCCCCTCGGTAACACTTATTCTGACTCACTATAGTATCATTGCAAATAAAATAATGAAATTTGGGTACATTATTGAATTTCATTCTCTTAATCTCTTCATTCACAAAGACGTTGGCGTTTATTTGTATTTTTTTCTAACTCTATTTCATCCATTGTATTTCATTCTCTTAATCATTCACAAATCTTGTATCAGACGTTAAATAGTGTTATTGAATGTCTCGATCATTTTCATTTCCACTTTTCTGTCTATTTTCGCTCTTCCATTAATCAATTTATCCAGAAGTTTTCTTAATACCTTGGTAATTAATATGGATTAAACGAGTAACTTAATTTGTGCTAAAGAAATAAATGCGTTTAGCTAAGGCATGCTAGACGACATCTTCACCTGTGAGAGCAGAAGTGAAGATGTCATTCTGATCTGTCGAGAGAAGGTTAGAAGAATGCGTGAACTAAAGCAAGTAGTACTTCTAGAGATGGAAGCAACCTTGCATTCATTACGTTCGTCCCTGTTTCACCACAGAGATGTGGGAACGCGGCCGATCACCGAGAGGTGTACGCCAAGGAAAAAGCGGAACCATACTTATATCTTGAACGCAATTAAGGAACTTGCGATGTTTGTATTAATTATATTCTCTCTTTCTGCTTCACACAGAAGACTTGTCACCGCATTACACGATCTTTGTATAATCTTCACAGCTAGCCTTGACCTTAGTATCTTGTATCACGAAACCTGTATCTTGTATCATCTTAGCTTATATTTACTTTAACGCAATTTATGTTATTATCACATTTTTACTGCTTTACTTTACTTTATCACATGTCTAATTACTTGTACACAAATTCTTTTATATATTGAAAAACCCCTAGTCACATATATCACAAACATAACGCAATAACCTCAAACAACTCCTGTGTTTGACCTCGGATCACACCGAGAAACTTGCGGTGAAATTATACTTGGTTTCAACGCAAGGAAACTTATGAAAACGTACAGCATACTACAAAAACATTCATTAATAACGAAAATCTAAAAGTAGTATCACATATCATCACATAAAATCTATGTCATCAAGCTTATGGCATGGACTTGCATCATGCTAAAAATATGCGTTACAAGTTTATGGTACCATTGTCGGGATGCGGGGGCACCAATGGACCATGAAGGTATGCTGTGAGAAAGTTAATGTATTCATGGTTGCGCTCCGCAAGTTGTCTTTGGTGGCGGTTGATCGTGTGAGTGTGCGATGTACGTTGATCAACGCTTCCCTTGATGTGGCAACGATGGTGAAATTTCATTGAGCACTCAAGTGTAAACTCCACTGAGTTTCCTAGTAAGTCCAGGGTCGAACTCAGGGACTTGTGAAAACAGGTTGCGTTGATAATTTTTAGGAAAACTTTGCAGTAACCAAATAAATAAATAGTTGTTGAGGTTGTTGTTTGCGATGATAAAAAAAGTAAAAAATGCGGCGAAGTTTGAAAAGAGTTGAATAAACGGAAGATGCGATGAGTATACAGTGAACGGGTTGAGAAAAGTTTCGGCTAACACTTCCTAGGATGCATTCATGGTATGCGATCATGCAACATGCATACAACAGTAAACCATCTCTCAGTGCGAATGCCACGATTTCTAAGACTAGAACGCAAGCGATATATGCGATAAATCTATAGGACCTACACATAAGCCTCTATTCTTATTAATGCGATAACAAAATGACACACACAAATTAGGCGACCACATAATATCATTCCTATCTCTAGGATGCATGCGATGTAAGTTGACAAACAGAGCTTATCTCTAAGTCCCTATCTCTTGTTTATGCAGTTCTAATCTTGCTCTCTCGAGTCCAGATTCTAATCTAGCTCTCTCGAGTCATTAGGTTCTTTCTTTAGACTCTCTCTCGAGTAGCTCTAAAGGGGTATTTGGCACGGCATAAAACAAGACAATCACAAGCAATGAACTTCCTAGGTCATGTTAGCTTAGTACTTCTCAACCCATTCGACTAGTTTAGCATCTCATCTGTGCTAAGAGAGTGAACAGGTGTAGAATAAGAACTTCCATTGTATAAATATAAAGATGAGTACAAAATAAAAATGCAAGTATAGAATAAAGGGCCTGGTAGCAATCTCTTGCTACCCAGGCTTTTACACTGTTTTTCTACTCGTGTTCAAAAGATAATCTCGCTCTCGCGAGAGTCGGCCTGCTCTCTGCTTCTATGCCTCAAGGTTATCTCTCGAGTTGTCCTGAGCGATCTCCTACGTCTTTACTCTTCTTTTGCTCCGCCTTAAAATAAAAGGAAAAACTATGGACAAAGACGAGCTGAGCTCTTAAATTCATAAACTGGTGAACTGATTAACCCCTTTTCTGAAGGATGCCTCTGGTATTTATAGAACTTCCAGGGTGAAAGGCGGCTTCTCACTCATGATTTCGTAGATTGGATGACTTTAATTCCTGATTGATGCGCCGAATATTTGTCACCGAAAAGCTGAATGTACTTGTTCGTTAGCGGCTGTCAACTTAATTCGGATTCGACTGTCATCAGCTTTCTATCCCATCGTGATTAATTATGCCTTTCACCCAGATGCGCCCATCATGTTGCGCTGACCAAGTTGCGACAATCCTTCTTGGGCAAATGTTTGCGAACATAATCACCGCAAAGCCTTGTGGTAATGCTGCGCTCGACCAATGATTCCCTATGATCACAATTTCCGCCTTGCGTCAATGCATATTTGATAATAGGTAGAAATGCACATCATCATTGTGCTAAGTTCTTAAACAATGTTCGATTGCGTTGATAGAATATGTTAAATTGCGTCCATTAAGCATAAATTCTACAATATTTCGGTCGCATGCGTCCAACGCATTAGGGCAGTTGATCTCATATTTTTGTGCAGAATAATGCGTTAACGCAATGCAAAGAATGTAATCATAGGAATACATCGGTCGAGCGCAACTTCACCACAAAACTTTGCGTTGATCGTGCTTGTAAACATCCACCCAAGAAGAATCACCAGAACATGGTGGATGCATCCAGACAAAAGGACAATTGAGATCGATGGGACAGAAAGCTGACGACTATCGGATCCAAATTAAGTTGACAGCCGTTCACCGCATATTCATCGTATCCAAATTAAGTTGACAGTCGAATCCAAATTAAGTTGACACCCTTCTCAGCCCATTCACTGCATATTCATCGTATTTCCCATTGCCAACTCTTTTCGAACTCTGCCGCATTTATTATTATTTTCATTAACGTAACAACAACTCAACACTTATTTATTTAATCGGTTACCACAAATTTTCATAAAATTCTCTAATGCAACTATTTTCACAAGTCCCTGTGTTCGACCTTGGACTTACCAGGAAACTCAGAGGAATTTACACTTAGATTCCGCTGGGGAAACTTGAGTGCACAACACTATCCATCAACACATATCAACCACATTTTCCACATTTCATAAATTTAAGCATCAAGTTTTTAACGGTAATTTTTGTGAATTCTTTGCAGAACTCTCAATCTTTGGCGAACTACAACCCGAAGATTGAGAGAACATTTTCAACGAGACTAAGAGACCGCCAACAGTAACCACAATCCGATAAAGAAGAAATGGCGGAGCAGCCTAGGAATGAAGCACCAAACAACAACAATGTCATGGCAAATCCAAGTCTGTTGGCAAACGAACGCAATAGGACCATTAGAGCTATGCATCGCCAAACCTCTATGATTTCTCTCTGGGAATCATGAGACCTGCCTTGACGGAAGTAGATTTGAAATGAAACTGGTGATGCTACAGATGATCCAGGCTGCAGGTCAATTCAGAGGAAGACATGGCGAGGATCTGCATGCCCACATCCGAAGTTTTATTGAAATCTGCAATACTTTTGTGTTCCCAAACATCTCTACTGAGGAGGTTCAACTAACACTGTTTCCATTTTCTCTCTGTGATCAGGCTAGGAAATGGACCTACTCGCTCAAACCAGAAGAGATCACTTCTTGAGAGCAGGTGGTGGAGAAGTTTATGAAGAAGTATTTCTCACCTACAGAGAATGCCAGACGAAGAAAGCTTATTACTAATTTTGAACAAGATATGGATGAATCGCTCAGTGATGCCTGGGTGAGGTTTAAAAGGTTGGTCCGAGATTGTTCGCATAATGGGCTGCCATACTACCTTCAAATGAAATTTTCTACCACGGTTTGAATCCTGCTTCGCAGACCGCTGCCAATATGGCAGCAGTTGGTGGTCTGCTCGACAAGACTTATGATAAAGCGAAGAATATCCTTGATCGCATCTCTAAGAATCATGAAGACTGGAGGGAGAGCAACCAGAGATTAAGACTCAAAGATTCTGACACAAATAACGGTGTTATTGTTTCATTGCAATACGAAATGACCACAATGATGAATTTGATTCAAGGAATGACGATCAGTAGCCCAACACCGCAATAAGTTAAAACACCGCAAGGTGCGCAAATTGCAGTGATGGACATGCGATGGAGGATTGTCCACAAAACCCACAGTCTGTTTATTTTGTAAAGGACAACCCCTTTTCCAACACCTACAACCCCGGTGGAAAAACCACCCAAACTTTTCTTGGAAGAATCAACAACAAAATTTTCAATCTGTGGCACAAAAAGAAGGGCCACCAGGATTCTTTCAACGCAACAACGGTCAATAGAGCAACCAAGCAAGTAGCTCACAACAACCACCGCAATCTTCTTCCCTAGAGAGCCTATTGAATAAATATATAGAGAAAAATGAGACGGTGCTTCAAAGTCAGGCTACGTCCATCCGCAATCTTGAATTGCAAATGGGCCAGATTACAAATGGGCCAGATTACAAATGAGCTCAAAAGTAGACCGCAAGGGGCGCTGCCAAGTTCAACCGAGCTTCCACGTAACCCAAGGGGTTCAGGTAAGGAGCAATGTCAGGTTGTGACATTGTGCAGTGGAAAGACTGTGGAGGGAGAAAAGAATGAGCAAAACAGATCAACCTCCATAGCAGCTAAACCTACGATTGCGGCAATGCAAGAAGAAGAAAAAGAAAATGAAGCAATAGAACCTGAGGTTGCGTCAACCTCAAAGTCAAATGAAATAGGAACCATGAAAGTCCAGTTACCACCTTTCCCTTAGAGGCTAAAGAAGAAGAAAAATGAAGAGGTACAGTACCAACACTTCCTATCTATGTTAAAGCAATTACATGTTAATATTCCTTTCAGTGAAGCGATTGAGGAAATGCCTGCCTATGCCAAGTTTCTGAAGGACATGGTAACCAAGAAAAGAGGCATTGGAAAATTTGCCATGGTGGCACTAACGCGAAGTTCCAAATCTATTATCCTACGGGAGATGAGCAATCCTAGGAGTTTCACTATTCCTTGCTCCATAGGAGGACTCTATATTGGGCAAGCCCTATGTGACTTGGGGGCCAGCATAAATTTGATGCCATTGTCAATCTTTTGACAACTAAATGTGGGGCAACTTGTGCCTACATCCGTGATTCTCCAACTGGCCGACAGGTCTCTGGTTCACCCAGAGGGTAAGGTGAAGGACGTGCTGATCATGATTGATAAATTTATTTTGCCAGCTGACTTCATCATCCTGGATTATGAGGCCGATAAAGATGTGCCCATCATTTTGGGGTGACCTTTCCTATCAACGAGTCGTGCTCAAATTTATCTGCATAAGGACGAGATCACTTTGTGCATAAATGGACAGAAGCTCAAATTTAATATAATTCGTGCCATGAAATTTCCTGATGAGGAAGACCTGCCAGATTCGGAAGATGACTTGAATTTGATTGAAGAAGAAAAGTCTGATGAAAAGTATGAAGAAGAGGATGCCGACGTATTTGTAGCTGCCTACAATGCGATTGTAGCAAAAATGAACAAGGAAGAAGGATAGATCGCAACACAAGAAGAAGAGCCGAAGGAAGAAAGAAAAATAATGCAACCTTCCCTCATGAAGCTACAAACCCTTGAACTAAAAACCCTACCAATGCATCTAAAGTACGCATTTCTGGGGCAGAATGAGAAGCTGCCAGTAATAATTTCCTCTATGCTCAATGCAGATCAAGAGAATGCGTTGATGAGCCTTCTCAAAAAGCATGTGCGAGCAATCGGCTGGACGCTCGCTGATATCAGAGGAATTAGCCCCGCGTACTACATGCACCACATTTGTCTTGAGGACGACCACAAAGCAACTATTGAAAATCAATGCAGACTTAACCCTGCGGTAAAGAAAGTCGTCAAAAAGGAAATTAGTAAATGGCTGGATGCAGGCATTATCTATCCCATTGCAGATACCACGTGGGTCAGCCCCGTGTAATGTGTACCGAAGAAGGACGGAATGACAGTAGTCCCCAATGAGAACAATGAATTAATACCGCAAAGAACCATCACTGGATGGCACATATGTATGGACTACTGCAAATTGAATGCGGCCACAAAGAATGATCACTTCCCTCTGCGATTCATCGATCAAATGCTGGACAGATTGGTAGGGAATGATTTTTACTGTTTCTTGGATGGATACGACGTGTACAACCAGATCATGATAGCTCTTGAAGACCAAGACAAGACCACATTCATCTGCCCATATGGGACATTCACTTTCCGCCGTATGCCGTTCGGCCTCTGCAATGCGCCAAGCACGTTCCAGAGGTGCATGATGGAAATATCATTAGATTATCTCGAGACTCAGTAGAAATATTTATGGATGACTTCTTCGTTTATGGGAACACTTATGAAGTCTGCCTGGCCAATTTGGAGAAAATTCTGAAAAGATGTGAAGCGACGAACCTGGTGCTGAACTGGGAAAAATGTCACTTCATGATGACAGAGGGTATAGTGTTGGGACATAAGGTCTCTCGAGAAGGGTTGAAGGTGGACAAAGCAAAGATTGGCGCAGTTGAAAAGCTTCCACCTCCAACCAACGTGAAGGCAATACAAAGCTTCCTGGGGCATGCTGGATTCTACAGGCGATTCATTAAAGACTTTTCTAAGATAGCAAGATCATTGAGTGCATTACTAGAGGCAGATAGAAAGTTTTGACAACAATTACCTCAACGCATTTCAAATTTTAAAGGATGTGCTGATTACCGCACCCATCTTAATTGCGCCGGATTGGACACTGCTGTTCGAATCATATGCGACACAAGCGGGTATGCGATGGGAGCTGCGTTAGCGCAAAAGAAGAAAACAATTTTGCACCCCATCGCATATGCGAGTAAAAATCTGAACCCTGCTCAACTTAATTACACCACCACTGAAAAAGAGCTCCTGGCTGTGATTTTTGCATTGGAAAAATTTCGGGCATACTTATTGGGAACCAAGGTACTCATTCATACTGATCACTCGACAATCAAATATTTGATGACAAAAAAGGATGCAAAGCCGAGATTGATCAGATGGGTTCTCCTCCTTCAAGAATTTGATATCGAGATAATTGATCGAAAGGGGATAGAGAATCAAGTTGTAGATCACTTGTCCACACTGAAAAATCCTGAGGTTGACCGCAATGAATCTGAAGTGAGTGTCGTGTTCCCGGACGAGCAGGTGTTTCGCATAGAAGAACTGCCATGGTATGCTGACATCGTTAATTATTTGGTATGTGAACAATTTCTTGAAGATTACACCTACCATCAACGAAAGAAGCTCAAGAATGAATGCAGACACTACTATTGGGATGAGCCAAATTTGTATAAACGAGATCCAGACCAAATCATTCGATTATGCATACCAGACGCTACTCAACAACGCATATTGTCACAATGCCATGATTCACCTTATGGAGAGCACTTTGGAGGACAACGTACTGCAGCCAATGTTTTACAAAGTGGATTCTTCTAGCCATACGCATATTGTCACAGTGCCACGATTCACCTTATTTAAGGATGCTGCTGACTACACAATGAAATGCAATCAGTGTCAGCGCATTAGCAACATTTCATGGAAGAACGCAATGTCGATGAATACTATCTTGGAGCTGGAACTATTCGACGTATGGGGGATTGATTTCATGGGACCATTCCCTCCTTCAAACGGTAAGCACTATATTTTATTAGCCGTTGACTATGTCTCCAAGTGGGTAGAGGCAGTTGCATGCACCGCAATTGATGTGGTAGTAGTCTCCTAGTTCCTGAAGAAAAATATTTTCACGCGTTTTGGCACTCCCCGTGCTATCATAAGTGATGAAGAATCACACTTTGTCAACCATAATATAAAGGAACTGCTGCGCAAGTATAATATCCTCCACAAAGTGGCCACTGCATACCACCCACAAACAAATGACCAAGCTGAAGTGTCCAATCGGGAAATTAAATTGATACTTGAGAAGGTAGTCAAACCTTCGCGAAAGGATTAGGCAATGAAGCTTGATGATGCATTATGGGCATACCAGACTGCATTTAAAACACCTATAGAATTGTCCCCCTATGCGTTGGTATTCGGCAAAGCGTGTCACTTGCCCTTGGAGCTGGAATATAAAGCATTGTGGGCGATAAAGAAACTAAATTTTGATTTAAAGAAAGCAGGGGAAGCACAGAAAAAGAAATTGGTCGATCTAGAAGAATGGAGGAACAACGCATATGAAAATGCAAAAATTTATAAGGAGCGCACCAAGCGCTGGCATGATCAACGCATATGCAGTAAGAACCTCTAAGTCAGGTAGAAAGTCTTGCTTTTCAATTCATGTTTGTGACTCTTCCCGGGAAAGCTAAAGTCTCGTTGGTTCAGACCATTCATAATTCTACAAGTACTTCCGCATGGCACAGTTGAATTATCAAATGACGACGTTGCCAACATATTCAAAGTCAATGGGCAGCGAGTAAAGGCATACCATGGAGAAGAATGGCATCGCCAAGTCGACTCTATGGAACTAAGAAACTTTGAATAAAGAAGGAAGTAAGTGGTCCCTTCGTTGTTAAATGATCGCAAATTCTCAGGGACGCAAGTTTTGGAAAACTTCAACTCTTTTCTCCACTACTCAGAATCTTCACTATCTTTTCAGCTATCTTTTCATTTTTCAGTTCTATTAAAAAAAAAAAAGCCTTTTCTTTTGGTTAAAATAATTTGACCCTCTCTTTGTTTTCCTTACAACGATCGAGGCGTTGGATTGTGGGAACGTACGCAAAGCAACACTTATCTTATTCCATTGCCGCAACCCAATGAGGAATGATCGCCGCAAGGTGGATGCGTCAATACAATGCGGGCGACAACGCTAAATTTGGGGGTGTACCTTTCCTTATCTTTACTTCAAATTTTGCCCTACCATTGCATATTATTTTTCAAAGTTTTATCACCGTATCCTCTTTGATTACAGCAATCATATCACCAGTAGACAACTTTAGTAGTTTACCACTTGTTGTTCTTCGCCAAGTATGATTTCAATGATGAAAAATATGCTTCTATCTCTTTTGTATATGCTAGAGCCAACGTAAATGTTAGGATACTCACCTTATGAAATATTTCTCAAAGTTAGGGGTTTGCTAGCTTCTTTCAAACTCTCTTTACAACGCAATTTTTTGACCATCGCATGACTTATTTTAATCTTTTAGGCAATGAGGACATTGTCGCATTTTAAAATTTGGGGGTGGAGTATTTGTTTCCGGCCTTGCTAAAAAAAAAGAAGGGATGATATTTTAGAATAACAACTCCACTGTCAACACAATGGGAAACCCATGATTGATAAGAGTTAAGTTGTGAAAGGCAGTTACCCGTAGTTGGATGTCCGCATGACACACATAGAGGTAAGCCAAGATGAAAGTAAGTCACAAGGATCAACACATAAATAAATGACCACAACTCCACTGCCAAATTGGTATGAGTTTAGTCTGAGGAAGAGTGCATTGCTCGTAGTTGGATGTCCGCATGACACCCGTGGGGGCAAGCCAAAACGAAGGCAAAGCACTTGGATCAGCGCAAGGTCAGAAAAAATATAGAAATGAAGAAAATTTTTGTGCAAGGATAAATCATTTAACACCCCGGTGGAAAATTTTCTTTTTGAAATAAATCATGCGATGTTCCGAAATTTAGTAAAGTCCTTTTGAAAGTTAAGCTTGCAATCCCTAAGTCTTAGAAATATTTTAGGAAGAGATTTGAATAAGACTTAAGGAAATTCTAGCATATAGGATCTGAACGAAGTATCCGTGAGAAATCTAGGAAAGAAAACTTTGCGGTTAACTTGCTCAAGGAATCTTTAGCTTATGCTTGAGGACAAACATTGTTTAAATTTTGGGGTGTGATAACGGGCAGAAATGCACGTTATCAAAGTGTTAAGTTCTTAAACAATGTTGGATTGAGTTGATAGAATATGTTGAATTGCATCCATTAACATAAATTCTACAATATTGCGGTCGCATGCATCCAACGCATTCGGGTAGTTGATCTCTATATTTTTGTGCAGAATAATGTGTTAACGCAATGCAAAGAATGCAATCATAGGAATACATCGGTCGAGTGCAACTTCATCGCAAGACTTTGCGTTGATCGTGCTTGCAAACATCCACCCAAGAAGAATCACCGTAACATGGTGGACGCATCCAGACGAAAGGAAAATTAAGATCGATGGGACAGAAAGCTGACGGCAGTCGGATCCAAATTAAGTTGACAGCCGATAACGGTCACAAAGTACATCCAGTTTTAGTGACAACTATCCGGCGCATCAGTCAGGAATTAAAGCCGTCCCATCTGTACAACCAAGAGAGAGAAGCCGCCTTTCACCTTTGATGCCCTATAAATACCAAGTGCATTTTTCAGAGAAGGGGTTAAGCAGTCGATTACTTCATCACTTTACAAGTTCACACCTCTGTTCATAGTTTTCTTTTCCCTTTCACGACGGAGCTAGAGAAGAGTGGTGACGCTGGAGATCATCCAAGGCAGCTCGAGAGAGAACCTTGGGGCGTAAGAGTAGAGAGCGGGTTGACTCTCGCGAAAGCGAGAATATCTTTAGAGCACGAGTAGAACAGGGTAACACCTGGTGGCAAGAAATTGCTCCAGGCTCTTTACTATACTTGCATTGTTATTCTATACTTCATCTTTTATCTATTCAATGAAATTTCTATTTCTACATTTGCTCACTCTCTTAATACGCATGAGTAGCTAAACTAGTTGAATGAGTTGAGAAGAACTAAGCTAACATGATCTAGGAAGTTCATTGCTTGCGATTGTCTAGTTTTATGCTTTGCGAAACATCCCTTTAGAGTTGCTCGAGAGAGAATCTAAAGAAAGAATCTAATGTCTCAAGAGAGCTAGGTTAGAATCTGACTTGAAAGAGCAAGATTAGGCTTGCATAAACAAGAAATAGGGATTAGAGATAAGCTTTGTTTATCAACTTGCATCGCATGTATCCTAGGAATATGAATGATATTATGTGGTCGCATATTTGTATGAATGTCATGTTGTCATTGCATAAATAGAAATAGAGGTTTATGTGTAAATCCTGTAGACTTATCTCATATTTATCGCATGCGTTCTAGCCTTAGAAGTCGTGGCATTCACGCCGAGAGGTGGTTTACTATTGTATGCATGTTTCATGATTGCAAGGCATGAACGCAACCTAGGGAGTGTTAGCCGAAACCCATCTCAACCCGTTCACTACATATACATCATATTTCCCATTGCCAACTCTTTTCGAACTTTGCTGCATTTATTATTATTTTCATTAATACAACAACAACTCAACACTTATTTATTTAATCGGTTATCACAAGTTTTCATAAAAATCTCTAATGCAACTATTTTCACAAGTCCCTGTGTTCGACCCTAGACTTACTAGGAAACTCAGAGGAATTTACACTTGGATTCCGCTGGGGAAACTTGAGTGCACAACACTATCCATCAACACATATCATCCACATTTTCCACATTTCATAAATTTAAGCATCAATGAATGGCATAACCATCCAGAAAGCAATAAAAGTCATTTCCAGCTAGATTGTCTAGCATTTGGTCAATGAATGGCAGAGGGAAATGATCTTTCTTTGTGGCCACGTTCAGCTTGCGATAATCCATGCAAATGCACTACCCAGTGACGGTCCTTTGCGGTATTAATTCATTGTTTTCATTCAGGACTACCGTCATGCTGCCCTTTTTTGGCACACACTACACGGGGTTGACCCATGTTCTATCTGCTATAGGATAGATAATGCCCGCATCTAACCATTTAATGATCTCCTTTTTAACGAATTCTTTCATCGTAGGGTTGAGCCTGCATTGATATTCGATCATTGCTTTATGGTCCTCTTCAAGACGAATGCGGTGCATACAATACGTTGGGCTAATTCCTCTAATGTCGGCGAGTGTCCAGCCAATTGCTCGCACATGTTTCCTTAGAATGCTCATCAATGCATTCTCCTAGCCTTCGTTCAGCTCAGAGGAAAAAATAACAAGCAACTTCTCAGTCTGCCCCAAAAATGCATACTTTAAATGATTTGGCAGGGTCTTTAATTCCAGTGTTGGTGGTTCTACTAGGGATGGTTGCATTGTTTTTCTCTCTTTTTTTTTTCGGTTGGATCTTCTTCTTGATTTGCGATCATCTCTTCTTCCTTGCTTGTTTTTGTCATGATCGCATTACAGGCAGCAACGGATGTGCTGGCATCCTCTTCTTCATTATCTTCATCAAACTTTTCTTCTTCAATCGTATTCTGGTCATCATCTGAGTCATGTAGGTCTTCTTCATCCGGAAACTTCATGGCACGAATAATGTTAAACTTGAGGTTTTGTTCATTGATACTTAAAGTGATTTCACCTTTATGCACATCAATTTGAGCACGACCTGTTGATAAAAATGGTCGCCCCAGAATGATGGGCACATCCTTGTCGGCCTTGTATTCCAAAATGATGAAGTCGGCTGGTAGGATGAATTTTTCAATGGTGATCAGCACGTCCTTCACCTTTCCCTCTGGATGCACTAGAGATATGTCGGCCAGTTGGAGAGTCATGGTTATGGGCACAAGTTGCCCCACATTCAGCTGCCTAAAGATCGACAGAGGCATCAAATTTATGCTGGCTTCTAGGTCACACAAGGCTTGCCCGATGTACAGTCCTCCTATGGAGTAAGAATAGTAAAGCTCCCAGGATTGCTAATCTTCAGTGGAATTATTGATTTAGAACTTTGTGTTAATGCCACCGTGGCAAACTTACTAGCTCCCCTCTTCTTAGTTACCATATCCTTCAGAAACATTGCGTAGGCAAGCATTTCCTCAATCGCTTCACTTAATGGAATATTAATATGTAATTGTTTTAACATAGATAGAAATCATTGGTACTGTACCTTTTCGTTCTTTTTCTTCCTTAGTCTCTACGGGAAAGAAGGTAACTGCACTTTCACAGTCCCCGTCTTAGTTGGCTTTGAGGTCGACGCAACTGATGGTGGGAATTTAGAGATCAATTTTACTCGAAAACCAAAGTCCCGTGGACGCGGTATGCGATGCATGTTCCTAAGATATGCGTTGATAGTCATGCGTCGATAGTCATGCGTTGGACTGATAATGCGTTAATGAATGTATGCGATGACCATGCATCCTGCCACAAGTTTTCTGGCACTCACGCAAAGTATAATGCAAATGCAAGTTTCTCGTGTAATCCGAGGTCGAACACAGGGACTTGTAGCTATATGTATGTGGTAATGTGCATGCGGCAATTTGAATAAAAGAATGGAAGGGATGTTGTTAATTTAATCCTACTCCTACTTCTATCTAACAGACAACGCAATGAGAATAGTCATGAAAGATAGAGATGCGGTAAACCTTGACTTGAAATAAATGTATGGGAAAATAGATAAAATGAGGAGATGATTTCATTGCAAACCTTAAGAGTGACCGCAAGGGCTTCCCTAGTCAACGCAAGCCAATGCGATCATGCAACACACATACAATAGTAAACCACCTCTCGGTGCGAATGCTACGGCTTCTAATACTTGAATGCATGCGATGTACGTGCAAAGATGCCTATAGGGCCTACACATAAGCCTCTAATCCTTGTCTATGCGATGATACACAAACAAGGCGACCACATATCATCATACCTATCTCTAGGGTGCATGTGATGCATGTTGACATATAGAGCTTATCTCTAAGTCCTTATCTCTTGCTTATGCCAATCTAATCTTGCTCTCTCGAGCCTAGATTCTAACCTAGCTCTCTCGAGTCATTAGGTTCTTTCTTTAGATTCTCTCTCGAGTAGCTCTAAAGGGGTGTTGGGCACAACATAAAACAAGACAAATGCATGGACTTGGTTGACGCAAGATTACTCCTATCTCTAGTGAACAATGCATGCCTTGCTTAATGCGTCCAACCACTTACCCTCCTGGACAGTTGATTGTTGCTGACTTTACTCATAGACAAACAGTGCATTAGCCAATAAACAAGCGTTGCAGCAGCTTCACACTAAGCAAATAAGATTACTCACACACTCGCGCAACGCACATCTCTCAGTGGGTTGCTACATGCTTCATATTCCTAATCCATATGACTAAGTATGCAATACCCAAGCACTCCCACTAAGTGTTGCAATGAAAGTAAAGATGCTAAGCAAAGAAGATGGAGATGGAGTCAAAGGAACAGAGAAATGCATTGAAAACAGATTGTATTAATTCCTTAATTCCAAAATGTCATACAATACAATATGAGCAAAGAAAGGCAAAGGAAATGACTAGCTAAAAGTAAAGATTTGCTCCCAATGGATGTGCGTCAAGGTTGCCGGTGGTGCCATGG
Organism: Benincasa hispida; assembly: GCF_009727055.1. Classification (NCBI taxonomy): domain Eukaryota; kingdom Viridiplantae; phylum Streptophyta; class Magnoliopsida; order Cucurbitales; family Cucurbitaceae; genus Benincasa; species Benincasa hispida. Next base: position 56,020,707 of record NC_052350.1, on the reverse strand, counting down.
ATGGGCGGAGGAGCTGGCTCTCTCGAGATCTAGCTCCGGTCGAAGGCTTTTGTGTTCTTGTGAAATGTCAACATATCTTTTGGTTTTTCTCGAGGTAGATGCGTTGATGCGTGCATTCCCCAACTTTGCGTTGATCCCATTAGAATGCATTATCGCATAGCTGCAATCATTCACTAGTCGCATTCGCTTAATACCGCAACTCTACACAGAAGACCGCAATTTTTTGACAAGTGCAACTCAATGCGCATGGACGCATATGGCTGATTACCAACAACATCCATTAACGTTTGATGATGCATATGCCTTTGCGATGGATGTTTTCCTCTCCGCATGCGGTCAATTTATGCGGTGGTTCAATTTTCGTGTTTACGTTCATTCCTGCATTAGCTACAAAAATAGAACATTGAATGCATAATTAATGAAAATAACGGTTAGCTGAGATTTGGCATGTTGATCGACGCAAGCTCATTTTCTACATGAAATCTTCTATTCATGATTTCCGATAATACGCCTAACAACCTCATAAATTCTAAGTAAAAGGCCAAGATTGACATGCATTTCTGCATGTTCATTAGCAACCTCTGGTTCTTCTAGGTTTCTTTCTCTCTTTTTCTTCTTGCGTCACCGCAAACTTCGGACTCTTTCCGGCAATGGGTGCTGTCCGACTAAGCTCCTTCTTTTCTCCCTCCACAGTCTTCCCACTTCACAATGTCATACTTGACATTGCTCTTTACTGCATCCCCCCGGGTTTCGTGGGGAGTTCTGTCTGAACTCCGGCAGAAACCCCTTCGCAAGTCTATTCTTTTAGCTCCTGCAATCTGGCCATCTGTAAATTCTAGATTGCAGATGACGTAGTCTGACTTTTCAAGCACAGTTTTTCTTTTTCTCTCTATGTATTGCATTCATAGGCTTTTTTGAAGGAAGAGGATTGTTGGTGGCTTATGAGCTACTTGCTTGATTTGTCTGACCGTTTGCTTGCGTGGGAAGAATCCTGGGGGCCCTTCTTTCTTCGCCACGGGTTTGGAAATTCTGTGCCTGATTCTTCCAGGCAAAATTGGGGCGGTTTTCTCCACCGGGGTTGTAGGCTATTCGAAAAGGATTATTTTTTTG
>NC_052350.1:55991919-56019069 GCF_009727055.1 Benincasa hispida | reverse complement strand
TTTTACAAAGTAAACGGATTGTGGATTTTGCGGGCAATCTTCCATCGCGTGCCCATCACCACAAGTCGCACACCTTGCGGTGTTTTGACTGATTACATTGATTTGCCCATTTTGCGGTGTTGGGCTGCTGATCGCAATTCCCTGGATTAAGTTCATCATTGCGGTCATCTGATTTTGTAGTAAAGCAATAGCACCATTACTTGTGTCATTGTCTTTGATTCTCAATCTTTGATTACTCTCTCTCAAATCTTCATGGTTCTTAGAGATGCGATCCAAGATATTCTTCACCTCGTCATATGTTTTACCAAGTAAACCACCAGCGGTTGCCGCATTGGCAGCAGTCTGCGAAGCGGGATTCAAACCATGATAAAAGATTTCCATCGGAAGGCAGTCTGGCAAACCATTGTGTGGACAATCCCTGACAAACCTTTTAAACCACGCCCAGGCATCGCTAAGCGATTGGTCCATGTCTTGTTTAAAATTTGTAATGAGTTTCCTTCGTCTGGCATTCTCAGTAGGTGGAAAGTATTTCTTCATAAAATTCTCCATGACCTGTTCCCATGAAGTGATCTCTCCCGGTTCGAGAGAATACGCCCATTTCCTAGCCTGATCACAGAGAAAAAATGGAAACAAAGTTAGTCAAACTTCTTCGGCAGAGATGTTTAGGAACACAAAAATATTGTAGATTTCAATAAAGCTTCAGAGGTGGGCATGCGGGTCCTCGCCACACTGATACCTTGTAGAAACACAAGTTATTTATGCTGCCTTATTCAGATATTGCGGTCAAAAGAGAAGGAATATGCGTCGATTGTATGAAAATTGGCTCAGAAATACAATAAATATAAATTATCGCAATTACACCCACTAACATCATTAAGATGGTAGAAAAGGATATTTCTACTCTGTTTTGCAGGAAACCAAGTCACCGCTTGCGATCAAGGCTCAACGAGAATCTGAACAAAGCATCTCTGTCACATCGCACCCGTCAGCTAACAATGAAGAGACGATTAACACAATGATGGCACAATGCGACAGCCGATCCCGAGCTGAATTTTAACCGCATGCAGTAATAAAAACAACACTGCATGCGAGCAACCAATCGAAAGATGCAGCTGAGCAATGCAAACGTGAAGGATTGTGACACGTGTACAACTAACCGTTGTGCAGATTTGACGGTCTGATTGCATAACAGAACGAATATTTATTCCTCCATCTTCAGAATTTTCATAACAAGAAGTGAGGTCCACAAGCCAGGAGTCAAAGTTTTTCACCTATAAATACCCCCCACTGAATTCAGAGAAGATATACTTGATACGAGGGCTAATTGATGATAGATTATTGAGAGAGAGGCTGAGTTGAGTACTGATCGTAAGAAATCCGGGAAGAGAAGAGACAAGGCCGAGAGGTGAGTCTCAGTGTGATTCTGCTAGATCCCCGCCATGAAGCTCTGTGCTTAGATCCCTACTATCAGTTGAGCAAGCCTGAGAGGGAAGCTCGTCCTTCCGCACGATCCATCCACGCCGGCAAGCAAATCTCTATCCAGATCGGCGCCAAGACGTTGGCGTTTATTTGTATTTTTTTCTAACTCTATTTCGTCAATTGTATTTCATTCTCTTAATCTTTTCATTCACAAATCATGTATCAGACGCTAAATAGTTTTATTGAATGTCTCGATCACCTTCATTTCCACTTTTCTGTCTATTTTCGTTCCTCCATTAATCGTTTTCTCCATGAAGTTTTCTTAATACCTTGGTAATTAATATGGATTAAACGAGTAACTTAATCTGTGCTAAAGAGATAAATGCATTTAGCTAAGGCATGCTAGACGACATCTTTACCTGTGAGAGTAGAAGTGAAGATGTCATTCTGATATGTTGAGAGAAGGTTAGAAGAATGCATTAACTAAAGCAAGTAGTACTTCCAGAGATGGAAGCAACCTTGCGTTCATTATATTTGTCCCTGTTTCACCACAGAGATGTGGGAATGCGGCCAATCACCGAGAGGTGTATGCCAAGGGAAAAGCAGAACCATACTTATATCTTGAACGCAATTAAGGAACTTGCGATGTTTGTATTAATTATCTTCTCTGTTTCTGCTTCACACATAAGACTTGTCACCACATTTCATGATCTTTTATAATCTTCACAGCCAGCCTTGACCTTAGTATCTTGTTTCATGAAACCTGTATCTTGTATCATCTTAGCTTAGATTTACTTTATCGCAATTTACTTTAATGCAATTTATGTTATTATCGCATTTTTACCGCTTTACTTTACTTTATCGCATGTTTAATTACCTGTACACAAAACTCTTTTATAAATTGAAAAACCCCTGGTCGCATATATCACAAACATAACGCAATAACCTCAAACAGTCCTTGTGTTCGACCTCATATCACACCGAGAAACTTGCGGTGAAATTATACTTGGTTTCAATGTAAGGAAACTTGTGACAACGCACAACATACTACAAGAACATTCATTAATAACACATATCTAGAAGTAGTATCACATATCATCGCATAAAAACTATGTCATCAGGTTTATGGCATGGACTTGCATCATACAAAAAAATCACGTTACAAGTTTATGGCGCCGTTGTCGAGGACTTGTTAACGGTTTATTGTTTGAGTGTGTTTGTGGTGTTTTTCAGGACAGATCTCATTGTACTGGCTGTTCAATGCAGAAAGCAGCTTGATGGTTTATGAGTACTAGTGCTGCACCAGAATTCAAAGCTGACCTTGAGATCGAGCGTACCTTTCGCGCAAGAGCACATCTGGACCAAATTAAGTCCGCAGAGAATCAAAGGGAAAATGGGCCAGCGCAAGGCTCCATATTTCTTGTGTGGCATCGGATTTCTATATCTTCTCACCAGGAATCGTAAGACAAACGAATGAAGAGAATGTAAGAGTTGAAATAAAACCAATTATGCTGCAGATGATTCAGAATATGGGTCAATTTGGAGGATTACAAGGAGAAGACCCACATGCGCATATGACTAATTTTGTAGACATGTGCAGCGCATTCTCCATGCCTGATGTGAATCAAGAAAGACTTAGGTTATATATTTTTCCGTACACACTGCGGGATGAAGCAAAGAGGTAGGCTCAGACATTAGAGCCAAATGACATTAAAGCATCGGAAAAATTGGTTGATAGGTTCATGAACAGATTCTTCCCTCCAGCCGTCAACACAAGAAGATGGAGGGATGTGCTAAACTTTGAGCAAAAGGGTTATGAAACCTTGAGCACTGCATGGGTGCGATTCCGATAGTTAGTGAAGAGTTGTCCGCATATCGGGATTCCCGATAGTATTCTGATGGAAACCTTTTACAATGGCTTAGACTAATCAACGCAAGCAGTTATCGATGCCTTCGCAGAAGGAGGATTAATGAACAGATCATAAACGGAAGCAAAGAATATCTTGGATCGCATCTCGCGACATTCTGATGAATGGATTGGTATCAGGCTTGAGGTAAGAGGTCTGGAGCAAGAAAGAGTAGAAAGTGCTGATGTGTCAACTGATATAATGAGCGCACTAGTCGATCAAATGACCACAATGACCTCACTCCTCCAGACGGTGGCTAACCAACAGAGAACTCTCTCAAGGATCAGCGCAAGTTAATGCGGTGGCTGACGTGGCCACAATGAATTACGTCCAATGTGGAGAGGGACATTCAGTAGAAGTCTGCCCATGGAATCAACAACCCGTATATTCTATCTATGATGAATCGTTTGGCAACATCTATAACCCTAGTTGGTGGGATCACCCAACTTCAAGTTGGGACGGGAACCACAACCAGGGGGGCTATAGTTTCTATTACAATAGTTATCAAGGGGATAGAGGCAACCCTCCGGTCTTTATTACTCTGGACTGTAACCCAGGTAATTCTCAAGGTATAGCACCCTATGACCAACCGTTCTTATATGATACCTCTTACACCACCTTGTCTCTGGAGACATTGTTAAAACATTACATCGAAAAGAGCGAGGCAATGAGACAATCGCAAGCTGACTCCCTTAAAGGATTAGAAGAGCAGATAGATCAGCTTACGAGGGAATTAACGAAGAAAGCGCCTGGTACGCGACACAGCAACTCAGGAGCATCGGGGCAGCGAGGTAAAGAATAATGTCACGCAGTGACATTTAGAAGTGGCAAAACAATAGCCTCTATGCCATCAGTACTAGATGCGACAACACCACCAGTAGTTTTGACTATTAATGATGACCAATCAACTAATAATGGAAAAATTAACAGTTCAGAAGCAAGTTCACCTACAAAAGATGAAGCTCCTCAAGACTTGGATTCTCAATCAACGCAACCTCCAGATAATGAAACACAGCAAGAACAGGACCTCCATAAACAGCCAACGCAACAAGAAGTAAGGTGGGATCCTCTACCTTTCCCATCCAGGTTGAAGAAGAAAGACGATAGTAAGCAATTTTAGAGGTTCTTGGACGTTCTCCGACAGCTACATATTAACATTCCCTTAATAGAAGCACTAGAGCAGATGCCGAGTTATGTAAAATTTCTCAAGGATATCCTTGCCAATAAAAGAAAGATCGGGGAAAATGAAACAGTTGCGTTAATATATGAATGCCGCACACTGTTTCAAAACAATATCCCCACTAAAATGAAGGACCTTGGGAGTTTTACATTGCCCTGCACGATCGGAGTGAAGANGACCTTGGGAGTTTTACATTGCCCTGCACGATCGGAGTGAAGATGGTCGGGAACGCACTGTGCGATTTAGAGGCAAGCATAAATCTAATGCCCTTGTCGATTTTTAAGAAGCTGGATATCGACAACGCAAGACCAACCATGATCATATTACAGTTGGCCGATAGATCAATAAAGCATCCTGAGGGCAAGATAGAGGATGTACTCGTGCAAGTGGACAAGTTTATCTTTCCGACAGATTTTGTCATATTCGATTACGAAGTTGATAGCGAAGTCCCTATCATCTTGGGTCTCCCATTTCTCGCAACAGGGCAAGCACTAATCGATGTGCAAAAAGGGGAATTGACCATCAGGGTCGACGATCAGGAAGTACAATTCAACGTGTTCAATGTGTTGAAGTACCCAGGTGACATGGAAAACTGCCAATTTATTGAGGAACTGCAGGAAGAACATTGGCACGAACCCTTGAAGGAGCTGGAGGAAGAAGATCTTGGAATCGGCGCAATATTGGAGGAGGACTACGCAACAATTCATACTTAATCAAATTTTGAACTGCTCAAGTTATCTGAACGGACCTCACAACGCATTAAGCCATCTTTGGAAGAGCCACCTGTGCTAGAGTTAAAGTCGTTGCCCGTGCACCTTAAGTATGCTTACTTAGGAAGTAACAACACGTTACTAGTTATCATTTCCGCATCACTGAGTAAGGAGAAAGAAGATGTGCTCATACAGATCCTAAGAAATAATGCAAAGGCCTTAGGATGGACCTTGGCAGACATTCGAGGAATCAGTCCCTCGTATTTTATGCTCAAGATTCATCTAGAAGAAGGAAAGACAGGATCGGTAGAAAGGCAATGCCGCTTGAACCCGACTATGAGGGAGGTTGTAAAGAAGGAAATAGTGAAGTTGCTGGACGCAGGAGTCATCTACCCGATATCTGATAGTAGCTGAGTGAGCCCAGTGCAGTGTGTTCCAAAGAAAGGGATGACAGTTGTCACTAATGACAAGAATGAATTAATTCCCACAAGAACGACTACGGGGTGGAGAATTTGCATGGATTATCGCAAGTTAAACTTGGCCACTAAAAAAGACCACTTTCCACTCCTGTTCATTGATCAAATGCTAGACAGACTTGCAAGGAATTAATTTTTCTATTTTCTTGACGGCTATTCAGGGTACAATCAAATCGCAATTGCGCTGGAAGATCAAGATAAGAAAACATTCACGTGCCCATTTGGTACGTTTGCATTCCAACGCATGCCATTTGGACTCTGCAATGTGCCAGGCACTTTCCAATGATGCATGATGGCAATATTCTTAGATTACTTGGAGGAGTCAGTCGAGGTATTCATGGATGATTTTTCAGTATTCAGCAATAATTACGACTCCTGTTTATCTAACCTGGAGAAGGTTTTGAAGAGAGGCGTGGCAACTAATCTTGTTTTGAACTGGGAAAAATGCCACTTTATGGTAGAAGAAGGAATAATTTTGGGTCACAAGATCTCTAAAGTAAGATTGGAAGTTGATCAGGCAAAAATTGATGCAATTTCCATGTTACCCCCACCAGTGAACGTGAAAACACTTAGGAGCTTTTTGGGACACGTTGGGTTTTATAGAAGATTTATTCGCAACTTCTCCCAGATCGCAAGGCCCCTAAGTGCGCTCCTTGAAGCTAACTGAGAATATAATTTTGATGATGCATGCATCAAAGCATTCTACACATTGAAAGATGCGCTCATCACCGTACCCATTCTGGTGGTACCAGACTGGACGCAACCATTTGTGTTGATATGCGACGCTAGCGGATATGCTGTGGGTGTAGTATTAAGTCAGCGCAAGGACAAGGTATTGCATCCTATTTATTATGCAAGTAAAACATTGAATGATGCGCAGAGGAACTATACAACCAAAGAGAAGGAAATGCTCGCAGTGGTATTTGCATTGGAAAAATTCCGACAATACTTAATCGGAACAAACGTTGTGGTGTATATGGATCACTCTGCGATCAAGTATTTGATGACAAAGAACGATACAAAACCAAGGCTTATATGGTGGGTGTTGCTACTACAAGAGTTTGACTTAGAGATCAAAGACCGGAAGAGCACCGAGAACCAAATCGCGAATCATTTGTCAAGATTTAAGAATTGCGAGGTTCAAGGTAAGGAAACGATGAGCTGCTGATGGCAGTAGGCATTAATGTTCCCTGGTATGCGAACATCATGAATTTCATTGTTTGCGATCAAATACCAGATGAATATAATTACCAGCAGAAGAAGAAGTTAAGACTTGATGTCAAATTTTATTTCTGGGACGACCCATTCCTATATCGACTTGGTCTTGATCATATATTACGTCGATGCGTTCCTGAGCACGAAGTCAAACACATTCTGAAGATGTGTCATGAGTCCCCTTACGGAGGACACTTTAGGGGGCAGTAGACTGCAGCAAAGGTTTTACAGTGTGGCTATTTCTAGCCAATACTGTTCAAGGATGCCCAAGCCCACATTGTGCAATGCGACAGATGTCAAAGAAGGAGGAATATGTCAAAGAGAAATGAAATGTCATTGACATCAATCTTAGAAGTGGAATTATTTGATGTTTGAGGAATTGACTTCATGGGCCCGTTTCCACCATCAAAAGGTCATCACTATATCCTGGTCGTAGTTGATTATGTATCAAAATAGGTTGAGGCTATCGCATGTACCAAGAATGATTCGGCCACAGTGGCGAAGTTTCTTAAGAAGAATATTTTTGCTCGATATGGGACACCACAGGCCTTAATCAGCAATGAGGGCTCTCACTTTATCAACTGCATAATTGTCAACCTGTTGACTAAATTTAACGTCAGCCATCGGGTTGCGACTGCTTATCACCCACAGACTAATGGGCAGGCGAACATTTCTAATCGAAAGATCAAAACTATCTTGGAGAAGGTAGTCAATACGTCCAGGAAGGATTGGTCACCCAAGCTTGAGGAAGCACTGTGTATCACACCCTGCCCTAGACCACCCTTTTAGCCTAGGAAAGGGCGTGACTGCAACAGTTATCAACCCTGTGGCAGACACTTACTGCCTACTAACTATTGCGGAATAACTCTAATACCAATATATAACTCATATACAACGGAATATCTTTAGGCCAAAATTTATTAATTTAGAAGCATAACATATTTAGAGTCATTACAACACTAGATTCACAAGTCCCAAAATCCACAAACCCTAGTCCCTATATGAACAACAACAACATATGTACAATATTAACAGTAACCACCTAACAGACGGGTTACAAATCACGTTATCCTTTAGTGGCAGAGTAGATGCAGAGCTATCTTCAGAGGATTTGACTGCTTCTTGTGGTGGGGAAAAGAAAACATTTGAAAACAGGGTGAGCTTGCGCCCAGTGAGTGACTTAAGAAAGATAATTGATTCTCATGCAAAATCTCAATAAAGAGTATAACTGAAATATAAGCTTCTACAGTACTTGTACTGCAGTATAAACATTTTCCAAGCATAAAACATATAAAGCTGTTTTAATCATAAAACAATAAAACTATTTCTCAGTGGAGAATAACCCTTACTGTGGATAAAACAATCCCAACACCAACTGCTAGTCAAGAGAGAACCCTTTTGCTCAATCTCTGACTCTAACTACCTACGTGCACGTAGCCATACTAAGTACCGTCATACCTTAGGTACTTCTGTTCAGATACCTTCTCAAACGTCCTTCAGTATCTGGTTGGTTTGGTACCTTCTCAAATGTCCTTTAGTACCAATAGATACCTTTTGAAATGTCCTTCAGTATGTAGTTGGGCGGATACCTTCTCAAATGTCCTTTAGTATCGCGTTTTAAGTAAAACTAGTCATAAATGACCTTCTCTTTAAAGCATGTAAAGTATAACACATATAAAAACGTGGCTTTAAAGGTACTAACGCATGTTGAGTATATTTAACACATATAAATCGCTCTTCAACAATTTCTCACACATGCATGCATTTAAAACATAACTCATGGTTTGCTTGGAAATTACTTTGTAAAACTAGCTGGCATGAGAATAATCTTCTTTAAAACATGCTTTCTATAACACGTTGTAATCAAACATTTTAAGAAAATGTTTTAGTCAAAACGTTTTAGCCACTCACCTTGATTGCTTAGGAGCTTTTCACTCTAGTAGCTCCCTTTTCTACCTCGGGCTCCCTTTTCACCCCTAGAATCCTGATTCAATTTACAGCTCAAATTACTCATAGTTTTAAATCTTATTTTGAGATACTTTCTTCTACAAACATATTATAAAATTTCTCAGGAAGCTTACCCCAAAATTTTAGCTCAGAAATCTTCATGGTTTGGTCAGAATCACAGAATCTTCAAGACTGGCCCAAACTGATCCTACAGCCTGACCCTTCTGCCTTCTTCTCAGTTTCCAGCCCGATCCCTTCAAGCTTTTCCTCCGGCAGCACTACCCTGAAAACTAGACTCTAAGAGCTTTCAGGTGACTTTGAAATCACTCCAAATGCACGAGTAAATCGAGAGAACTTCTAGTCCCAAGTTGATGCGTCCTCTTCAGACTTCACTGTCCAATGCGTCCTCTATGACTAACACATGGATTTAGCTCCAACGCAAGGTTTGCTCACTCTCCCACTCTTTTTATGGTATTTCTGAATTGTGAACTAAAAATGAAGTCTCTTGGCTCTATTTATAGGCATCCAAACCTTCTCCAGAGTTGACACCACCTACTTGGCTGTATGGCCAAGTGTCTCCTTCTCACCCCATCAATGCAATGTTGTGATCATCGCAAGCTAAGTGTCTTCCTCCCACGTTGCCAACGCATGAGCTTCCAATCAAATGCCACCACCTCAAATTATTAAGGCTTAAGGTTTTCCTTCCAAGAAGACACATGGTTTTGATGATGTTCTCCTGCTGATCTCATCCCTTGTATGCGTCCATCTCTTTGATGTTCAACACATAATCCATACTCAACGCATGGCCTATCATCAACGAATAGCAAGCCAAATCATTACCATCACAATTCAATTTAGCCATCGCAAGAGCTAGCCATCACCAACCCATAGGGTGACTATCCATCCTCGACGCATGCCTCACTAGGTAGCATTGCATGGCTTGCTTGGCATGGCCGCATGGTGCTGACCACCAACGCATAGGCGCGCTACATAGGCTGGTCGCTCAACACATTGAGCGTGCTTGGCGGCATGGGCTGCGTACGACGCCTTGATGCTTGGTTTGGTGCTTCAGCGCATAGGCGTGCTGCTTCGATGCATGGGCGTGTCGCGTATGCTGGCCATCGCTCGCTCGCTCGCTCGGCCGCATGGGCTGCGCGCTTGGCTGCATGGCAGAGCACCTCGACGCACGGCATGGCTACTCGACAGGGCGCTCAACGCATGGTCCGTGCCCATTCAACGCATTGGCAGGGCGTCCGTGCCGAGGCCTGCTCGACGCATGGGCAGTCATTTGGCCGAGGCTGCTCGTTGCATGGCATGGGCCGCTGGCCGAGGGCTGCTCGACGCATGGCATGGATGCGGCCTAGGCTGCTCGACGTATGGCTGGGCATTTAGCCGAGGTTGCTCGACGCATGGGATGCCTTCCAACGTGTCACTTCCATCTTCCTTCCCTTCAGTCGCATGCCCTTACTAACAACCCTTCCAATGCATCACCACCACCCTTCTAATGCATTAACGCACAAAATTCTAATACTCAGCCAAATTTCCAAATTTTTCCCAAAATCTAAACTTCCATTTTCCCCTTTTCTTCAAATCTCCACTTTTTTCCTCTACCATTCCACACTAGCTTCCACATCAATCTACTCATCACATTGATCTCAATAGGGAATATACTCAAGTAAGAGAAATTAGGATTCGGGGTTCACCTGTGGGCTACAGGACTGCCTTAAAACACCAAATGGCATGTCCCGTATGCCCTGGTCTTTGGAAAAGCTTGTCATTTGTCGCTCGAGTTGGAACATAAGGTGATGTGGGCATGCAAGAAGCTGAAAGTTTGATTTAGCAAGTGCAGGGAAAGTCCAGAAGCTACAATTGAATCAGTTGGTCGAATGGAGAAGGGACGCTATGAAATGTCAAGATCTTATAAGAAGAAAACAAGAAGTGGCATGATGACCGCATAAATGACCGGACATTCACTGAAGGTCAACAGGTATTATTATTTAACGATCGTTTGTGATTGTTCCTAGGAAAGTTGAAGTCTCGCTGGTCTGGGCCGTTCAAAATCAAAACTATCTTTCCTCACGGTGCAGTGGAACTAACAACTTTAGACGGGACCAACGCGTTCAAAGTCAATGGTCAACGGGTTAAGCCTTACTACGGAGGCGACTTCGAGCGATGCATGGACACCATTGACTTGGGCAAGCAGGATTAAACTGCTTGCGGGGGAAGCAATTGTGGTAATTCTGAGAACTTCTTTCAATCAACATCCCTATCTATGTTTACTTACTTTCTTTACAGTCTTCTTTTACTGCCTTCTAAATCTCGTTACTTACTATTTTTTTTAGAATTAGCATTTAATGCTTTCTATAATTCTCTTCAATTTATTTTTTCATGTCATGTTTAATTCTTTTAATTTGTATACTTTAGTAGCGTCGTTCTTTAATGTTGTGAATGATTGGATGAAACATTAGACACTACAAAGTCTTTTCGACTTGCATTTTTATGACTTAAAAAAATAAAAAAAAAATTGGTATGTAATGTGATGATGGGTGCATTGTGTGTTAACAAGAGACACCTTGCATCCATTACACCCAAATGCATTGCATTGTGGGTTGTGTTGCGCACGTATGTGTTCTTTGCCCATCCTTAGTGAAAAGGCACTATGTTGAGGTAGTGATGCGCTGGTAGAAACACCGTGCAACCGATCCTCCAGAAATGCATTGACTTAAGGGGTGTGTTGCGGGAATGCATGCATTGTTGCCCGGCCTCTACAAAAATGTATTTGCATTAATAGAAGTGCAGTGTTTATTTTTAGCATTCACCCATCTGAATCAAATTAAAAAATATAACATCTCTATTCTTTGATTCTTTGTACAGGCAAAAATTTTGTGTTGCATTAATTTTTAATTATTTGTATACTTTGTTGAATATACAAATGAGTACATATTCACTCCTTTTCGCCTGTGCCTTTCTCTTTATCATCCTTTGACAATATTTGCGATGTTCTGACCTTTTATTTTTTGCATTATTCGTTGCGTTGCCATGATGTATAATATGTTTATACTTAGAAATATTTCCCATACCTTGTAAATTCTGACTAACACTTAGTTAATTCTTAGTTTAGCAGTACTTTACCTTTTATCTTTCAAAGTTCTGCTCAAACCTTTTTTTTGAAATTTTTATTCTAAGTGTTTGTCTAGTCCATCCAAACAACGCAATGAGGACCTTACTCGTCTTTAAATTTGGGGGTGTGGAAGATCTGAGTAGATAAGATCAAGAATATGCGATCTTCAAGAAAATGTGTTCATATTTCCAAAAAAAAAAAATTTATTTTATACAAGTTGTTATGTAGAAGAATAAAGTAGGGCTTTGTTAAGAATTAGCAAGGATAGAAGGAAATTGCGTTGTTAAGAAATGTGCCTAAGTGTAAATTCGAAGCAACCAATCGATGCAAAAATATAGGATAGGAATTGAGCATTATTGCCTTGGTAGAAGATATGCTTGAGGACAAGCATATATCTAAATTTAGGGGTGTGATAACTTGTAGAAATACAAGTTATTTATGCTGCCTTATTCAGATATTGCAGCCAGAAGAGAAGGAATATGCATCGATTATATGAAAATTAGCTCAGAAATACAATAAATATAAATTATCATAATTACACCCACTAACATCATTAAGATAGTAGAAGAGGATATTTCTACTTTGTTTTGCAGGAAACCAAGTCACCGCTTGCGATCAAGGCTCAACGAGAAGCTGAACAACGCATCTCTGTCACATTGCGCCCGTCAGTCGACAATGAAGAGACGATTAACACAATGACGGTGCAATGCGACAACCGATCCCGAGATGAATTTCAACCGTATGTGGTAATAAAAACAACACCGCATGCGAGCAACCGATCGAAAGATGTAGCTGAGCAATGCAAACGCAGAGGATTGTGACACGTGTACAACTAACCGTTGTGCAGATTTGACGGTCTAATTGCATAACAGAAGGAATATTTATTCCTCCATCTTCAGAATTTCCATAACAAGAAGTGGGGTCCACAAGCCAAAAGTCAAAGCTTTTCACCTATAAATACCCCCACTGAATTCAGAGAAGATATACTTGATACGAGGGCTAATTGATGCTAGATTATTGAGAGAGAGGCTTAGCTGAGTATTGATCGGAAGAAATCCGGGAAGAGAAGAGACAAGGCCGAGAGGTGAGTCTCAGTGCGATTCTGCCAGATCCCCGTCGTGAAGCTCTGTGCTTAGATCCCTGCTACCAGTTGAGCAAGCCTGAGAGGGAAGCTCATCCTTCCGCACGATCCATCCACGCTGACAAGCAAATCTCCATCTAGATTGGTGCCAAGACGTTGTCGTTTATTTGTATTTGTTTCTAACTCTATTTTGTCAATTGTATTTCATTCTCTTAATCTCTTCATTCACAAATCATGTATCAGACGCTAAATAGTTTTATTGAATGTCTCGATCACTTTCATTTCCACTTTTCTATCTATTTCCATTCCTCCATTAATCATTTTCTCCATGAAGTTTTCTTAATACCTTGGTAATTAATATGGATTAAACGAGTAACTTAATCTGTGCTAATGCGTTTAGCTAAGGCATGTTAGACGTCATCTTCACCTGTGAGAGCAGAAGTGAAGATGTCATTCTGATCTGTCGAAAGAAGGTTAGAAGAATGCTTTAACTAAAGCAAGTAGTACTTCCAGAGATGGAAGCAACCTTGCGTTTATTACGTTTGTCCCTGTTTCACCAGAGAGATGTGGGAACGTGGCCGATCACCGAGAGATGTACACCAAGAGAAAAGCGGAACCGTACTTATATCTTGAACACAATTAAGGAACTTGCGATGTTTGTATTAATTATCTTCTCTGTTTCTGCTTCACACATAAGACTTGCCACCGCATTACATGATCTTTGTATAATCTTCACAGCTAGCCTTGACCTTAGTATCTTGTATCACGAAACCTATATCTTGTATCATCTTAGCTTAGATTTACTTTAATGTAATTTATGTTATTATCGCATTTTTACCGCTTTACTTTACTTTATCGCATGTCTAATTACTTGTACACAAATTCTTTTATAAATTGAGAAACCCCTGGTCGCATATATCACAAACATAACGCAATAACCTTAAACAGCCCCTGTGTTCGACCTCGGATCACACCGAGAAACTTGCGGTGAAATTATACTTGGTTTCAACGCAAGGAAACTTGTGACAACGCACAGCATACTACAAGAACATTCATTAATAACGCACATCTAGAAGTAGTATCACATATCATCGCATAAAATCTATGTCATCAAGTTTATGGCATGGACTTGCATCATACAAAAAAAAATTCACGTTACACATGCTTTCCTCCGAATTGCCCTGTAGTTTGGATCATCTGCAACATCACCGGCTTCATTTCGAATCAGCTTTCGTCGAGGACATGTCTCATGATTCCTGGAGAGAAATCATAGAGATTTGGCGATACATAGTCACTAATGGGTCTATTGCGATCGTTTGCCAGCAAGATTGGATTCGCCATGACATTGTTATCATTTGGTGCTCCGTTTCCAGGCTGCTCCGCCATCTCTTCTTTATCTGACTGTGGTTGCTATTGGCGGTCTCTTAGTCTCCGTCTAAATGTTCTCTCAATCTCCGGATCGTAATTCGCTAGAGATTGAGATCTACAAAGAAATAAAAAAATTACCGTTAGCACACTATTTTGCCGAAGTCCTCGGCAACGGCGCCAAAAACTTGAAGTGTGATTTTATGATGTGGATTATGGATGATATGCGATGGTGAAATTGCATTGAGCACTCAAGTATCATCAGCGGAATCCAAGTTTAAACTCCATTGAGTTTCCTCGTAAGTCCAGGGTCGAACTCAGGGACTTGTGAAAACAGGTTGCGTTGGTAATTTTTAGGAAAACTTTGCGGTAACCAAATAAATAAATAGTTGTTGAGGTTTTTGTTTGCGATGATAAAAAAAATAACAAATGCGGCGGAGTTTGAAACGAGTTGAATAAACGGAAGATGCGATGAGTATGCGGTGAACGGGTTGAGAAAATTTTCGATTAACACTTCCTAGGATGCGTTCATGCTATGCGATCATGCAACATGCATACAACAGTAAACCACCTCTCAGTGCGAATGTCAAAACTTCTAAGACTAGAACGCATGCGATATATGCGATAAATCTATAGGACCTACACATAAGCCTCTATTCTTATTTATGCAATGACAAAATGACACACACACAAATAAGGTGACCACATAATATCGTTCCCATCTCTAGGATGCATGCGATGCAGGTTGACAAACAGAGCTTATCTTTAAGTCCCTATCTCTTGTTTATGCAGTGTTAATCTTGCTCTCTCGAGTCCAGATTCTAACCTAGCTCTCTCAAGTCATTAGGTTCTTTCTTTAGACTCTCTCTCGAGTAGCTCTAAAGGGGTATTTGGAACAATATAAAAAAAGACAATCGCAAGCAATGAAATTTCTAGGTCATGTTAGCTTAGTTTTTCTCAACCCATTCGACTAGTTTAGTTACTCATGCATGCTAAGAGAGTGAACAGGTGTAGAATAAGAACTTTCATCGTATAAATATAAAGATGAAGTACAAAATAACAATGCAAGTATAGAATAAAGGGCCTAGTAGCAATCTCTTGCTGTTCAGGCTTTTACACTGTTTTTCTACTCTTGTTCAAAAGATAATCTCGCTCTCACGAGAGTTGGCCTGCTCTCTGATTCTACACCTCTAGGTTCTCTCTCGAGTTTCCCTGAGTGATCTCCGACGTCTTTACTCTTCTCTTGCTCCGCCTTAAAATAAAAGGAAAAACTATAGACAAAGACGAGCTGAGCTCTTAAATTCATAAACTGGTGAACTGATTAACCCCTTTTCTGAAGGATGCCTCTAGTATTTATAGAACTTCCAGGGTGAAAGGCGACTTCTCTCTCATGATTTCGTAGATGGGACGGCTTTAATTCCTGACTGGTGCGTTGAATATCTGTCATCGAAAAGCTAAATGTACTTATTCGTTAGCGGCTGTCAACTTAATTCAAATTCGACTGTCATCAGCTTTCTGTCCCATCGTGATTAATTATGCCTTTCACCCAGATGCGCCTAACATGTTGCGCCAACCAAGTTGCGGCAATCCTTCTTGGGCAAATGTTTGTGAACACAATCATCGCAAAGTCTTGCGGTAATGCTGCGCTCGACCAATGATTCCCTATGATCGAAATTTCCGTGTTGCGTCAACGCATATTATGCATAAAAACACAAAAATCAACTGTTCCTATGCAATGAACGCATGCGGTCGCAATATAATAAACTTAATACTTTTTGGACGTAATTTAACATATTTTATCAACGCAAGCCAGCATTGTTTAAGAACTTAGCACTATGATAACGTTCATTTCTGCCCGTTATCAATTGGATCACAAACCAGTTGTTCATTAGAGGATCAGTAGAGATTTGAGGAATAAGACGTAATCTCGGGCGTAAAACAGATATTTGACCCAACCGTTATTACGAACAACCTGTGAAAGGTCGACTTGCTAATTATGGTTAAATCATGTGGACATAATATACCTAGGGGAGTGCAACTATGGGCTTTAGTGGAGTGACCCATTAGTTAAGGAATGGGGATTAATTTGGTCTAATGAGTTTTGCCAATTAGTCTCGGATCGTTGGAGCCTATGATCTGTAGGTCCGCGAGGTCCCCCTACTAGCTCTTAATGGACTAGCTCTAGAATAGCGTCATAAGTTCATTTAAAACGTTCAAATTAGAATTAAG
The DNA here is from genome assembly GCF_009727055.1 of Benincasa hispida. Taxonomy (NCBI): domain Eukaryota; kingdom Viridiplantae; phylum Streptophyta; class Magnoliopsida; order Cucurbitales; family Cucurbitaceae; genus Benincasa; species Benincasa hispida. The sequence continues at coordinate 56,002,419 of NC_052350.1, read as the reverse complement.
AGAATTAATAATTATATGAGATATAAATACTTGTTTTTATTCTAGAATTAAACGGAATAGGAGAATTTATATATTTAAATATGATTTAAATATATAAAGATGGATATGTGTTAAAATTAATTTAATATTTGATATTAAATTAATTAAGTTTTATTTAATAATTAATTTATGAAATTAATTAATTTTTCATTTTTAAAATCAAATATATTTTTTAAATCAAAATTTTATTTTTAAATAAAATTGGGAAATTGGGAAAACAAAAACACAAAATGGAAAAATGAGTTTTTTCCATTATCCATCTTTGAAGTAGCTCACACAAGAAGCAACATCTTGCCTTTTTCTTCTCCAAGCATGAGTTGCAACTCATGTAGCTCTTCTCTTTTCATGTTGATCTGCAATATAATGAGAAGATTGGAGTGAAAATCGGGCATGTAATCTATAGAGTTTTTTAGAGAAAAACTAGTTTGAAGAATGGTTCTTCAACAAGGTTGCTGCAGTGACCTTTTCTCCATCATCCCTTGATTGAAGCTTGTTTTGAGTCCCACAACTAAATCTAGAGTACCAAGAGAATAGTGGGAAAGATCTTGAGGTGGTCTACAGCAAGATGTGGAGAAGATTGTAGCTAGAGAAGAAGCTTTGAAGAAGTTTAACAAGAGATATGTCTTGAAACCCATTTTTTCTGCAGAAGCATGCTTTATATTATGCCAAAATTAGTAAATTTGAGTGCTTAGATGATCCATAAGCTTCTGCTGCTATTGATACAATCCTATAATTGGTATCAGAACATCAAATAAGCATTCAATTCGATTTAATTTTTGTTTGGTGGGTGTTTTATATGAGAAATATGAAACAGATGCACTAATATGGTTTTTTGAGTTTTGACTGTTTAATTCTCTTTAATATCTCATTTAAATTTGTAATTGGCTCTTGCTTGATAAGCTTTAATGTGTTCTCAAGAGTCTATAATTTATTTGGAGTCATTAGAGTTTAAATTACGCTGCAAATTGAAGAAACAAGCGAAGAGGTCGAGTTGCAGTTCCAGAAAATCAGCCTTTGTTCTTATCGTCTAGCTCCAAACGCTACATGATGTGAAGAAAAGCTAGACGATCGTATAGCAATGGGCCCTGGTCGTTGTGATGTTGAATGCTAGACGATCGTGTACCTGCAGGAGCTAAATGATGCGTTTAATTTTCTATACGATAGCATTAAGCGATTGTTTAGCTTTGGCATGGGAACTAAACGATACGTTGAATTTACTATATGATGGTACTATGCAATCGTTTAGCAATGATGCATGCTAAGCGATGCAATGAAGTGCTACGCGATAGCGCTGAGCGATCGTCTAGATGCGGAGCTAAGCGATCGTATAAACGAAGTGCTAAGCGATACGTTGAAGTTTCTATGCGATGGAACTAAACAAATCGCTTATCTACGATGCTGAATGACACGATGATGTTCTATACGATGGAGCTAAGCGATTGTTTAGCTACGACAGATACTAAAACGATGACATGCAGCGCTAGACAATGATGTTAAGCGATTTGATGAAGAACTATATGATAGCCCTGAGCTATCATTTACTACGATCGTTTATCTTTGATTAGTAGCTAAATGATGCATTGAGTTGCTATGCAATAGCACTAAGAGATCGTTTGCCTCTATGCGGGAGCTAGGCGATGCGACGAGTTGCTATGCGATAGCACTACGCGATCGCATACCTTCGTGCGGCAGCTGGGCAATGCGTTGAATGTTATGCGATGGCATTAAACAATCGTTTACCTTTTGCGTGCACTAAACAATCTGGCAAAATGTTAGAAGATGGTCGTCATTGCTAAACGATGAGACTCAGCGTGATGTTGAACATGTCCAAGGGCTGCCGGTTTGATCGGTTCTCTTGTGGTCTGGTCCAGTTCAGCTTCGAATGGTTCTTGGCTGGTTCTGTTCAGACTTGGCTGGTCCGGTTCAGACAGTTCGGATCCGATTCAAGCTACTTGAGTTCGTTTTGGAGCGATTCGAGTGGCCCAGAAGCAGTTTGGAAGCTATTTTGTAATAGTCAGGCTTCTTGTTTGCTTGTTTTTGCCAAAACTAAAACCATATCAGTCTGTGTTTAATTATTTATGCATTTGATGTATGTTATAATTAAATAAATCTTGTATATGCAATATAGTATGCCATTTAGATTTAAAATCCCACCATATGAAGCATGTAACTTGCATTGAAAGTATGTTATAATTGTTATAATATATAGTATGCATGTTAGGGTTTCTTGTATTTAATATAAATGTTATATTAAATTTGAATGCCTCATGTATGTTGTGGATGTTTAGCATGTCACACCCCCTCCCAAACTACCTGCTAGCTTAGTCAGGGAGATGTCGTGAAGCCAATAGACATCATCCTCCTCTAACGATACCTGTTGACCCTGCTGAATCGTTGAACCTGATAAACATACTAATCTTAGATATGAAATACTTTACATGTAACACAACACAGCAGAACCCCTGAAAACCTTTAGACACACATGAAGTGCAGTCTTGACATAACTCGGTTTGGAAAATAACCTGATAGAGATATCACAACCAAAAACATATCCAACTGGGGTTTACACAACCACGACATCTAGTGCTTACACAACCATAACCTATCCAGTCCTTACAAAGACATTTACAATACAAACAGACACAATGTACAACTCCACCCACGTATGAAGCTTGATCTGGAAGCTTTTAGCAGAAAATAGACTTTGGCAGTTATCAGGCACTGGGAGCTCGATCTCTACCTGAAAAGTGGGAAAACATTTTGAAAGAGTGAGCTACGAAACCCAGTGAGTTACTAATTTAAAACTGTAAATCCGTAAATCAGAACACGTGATAAACCTTTAAACGTATAAATCTGTTCAATTAAAGCGTTAAACATAAACGTGTAACGATAAAAGTTTCCTCAAATATTCCACAAGTACGTCAATAAAATCTAGCAAGGCATATCAAGTATATAAAACCTTTTAACTAACATGACAAATCAACGTTGTGTAGGGCACGCCCAGTACAACCAACGTTTACTAGCTCTACGATGTATCGGGGCCCGCCCAGCACTCTCATCGTCTTTTTCGTAGTGGGGCCCACCCAACACTCACGACAACATCGTTGTCACGGAATACACTCAACGTCAACAATGGAATATAACCTGTGTGCACACGGTACCATATAGCCTCGGGCTCAATATCTCAGTCATGTAGTCAATAAAAGTCTCAGAAAACCACATAAAAATATAAAACATGCCTGCTTATCTTTATCTTTCGTAAAACTCAAGCTTACTCAATTTGCTCGTGAAAAACTGAAAATCTTTTAACAGTACTTGCTAATACATACTTTACTTTAAATGATATCGTTTCAACTACTTTTCAGGAATTCAATAATCACATGCTCGTATATAAACCTCATTAGAAAATCTAAGCTAAAAACTTATGCTTGAAACCATTCATAGAAATCATGTATCATTCATAAGTTCATATTCAAGCATGTAAACCATTTCAGCATAAATTATAGTTTAGAAATCATTTTCGAAATTCGTTTTGTCACTCACAGTCTTGGCTAGTTCCCTGGTCTGTAGACTCGGCCTATTTCCTCTTGGCCTGTCAAACAAACCAAAACCGAGCATCAGAACTATAAATCGTCTTGTTTTTCCATGCTCATGAATTCTAAATTCTAGAAATAAAATCATACTTCACACTTTTTTTTCCAGATTTTCCAGATTCAATACCCTAACTTCCAACACTCATAACTTCCTCAATACTTGACCAAAAGTAATGTACTATATATCAAACTCTTCATTTTGGAACCCTCTAACACTTACCTGAAGGAATAAAAACGAGATTCCTAACGGATTTATCCAGAAATCCCCCGAACACAGCAAATACAGATTCGTGCTTCCCTGCTACTCTCTACCTTTCTCCTGAAATTAAACCTACTTCTAGTCATTTTTGGCTCACGAATTCTTCATGTAAGTTATAGGAAATTGAATAAGATTTCCAACCATATCTAATTGAGCTTCTAATTCAACATGTACACCCCAGAATGTTCGAAAACCAGAAAAAACCAGAGATCCTTCTGATTTGCACGAAAATTCTGTGCTCTGTTTTCCTTTTCAAAAACCATTAACTTAACATCAGATTTAGCTCAAGCTTCCTTCATGAAATTTGTTAGAAAATGGATATTCAAGGAAGTCAGGCCTCACCTATTAGTTCTTCTTGTGTAGCTCAAACTGACTTAGAAACCAGAGATAGGCAGGTTGAACCCAGATTCTTCCATAGTTGCACTTGCATGAACTTTTCCTCCCTTCTTCAACCTCTAACCTGCAGCAAGCTTCTTCTTCCTCTTCCTTCACTCTCTCTCTCTCGAAATGCTCTGAAAATATGATGGGAAATGATGGAGAAATGGGCTGAAATGAGTTAAGCAGTGGTGGGTTCTCACTTAATACCCTTAAGCGCTGAATAGGGTTTCCAATTCCTTTCATTTTCTTTTTTTTTTCCTTTCCTTTCCCTCTTCTCTTCTTTTCTTTTTCTTTATTTCATTTCTCTTCTTTTCTTTATTAATAAATTCCAAAATTATCAAAGACAACCTCAACCAAAAGCTTTTCCATTTTTCTTCAACAATGGAACAACAATAACTTAAATCCAACATCCTACAATGTGTGACAAGAGAAAATAATCCAAGAAAAGTCTCGGGTTTACATAACATGTCGAAAGTTTTATAACTTGTTATAAAATTTGGATAGACATTTAAAATCCATAAAAAAGAGCTGCATGCTCACGTAGGTTGACCACCTGTTTTAATTGTTAAAACTTATAAAACCTAGGTTACAAACTCAACCGGTATATAATCCTGTCTAAGGCTGGGGGTACTTAAGTTGACGGTTTACGGAACACCTCCCACTTGGGATTATGGCCGAATTATTTGAAGCGTTGATAACTGGTTTTATGAGCATACGTGAGTGATGTGAGGTAATAAAATTGTTTATCACCTAGACATCGTAGGTTAAAATCCAATTATAAGAGTTATACTTGGATAAACCACATAGACTTAGGGTTGTTATTAGCCGAAAAAGAACATAAGTAAATATACCAAATAGAACACTTCAGTGGCAGTTTAATAACTTCTATATGATAGAGTTATTAGAAAATACTTCAGTGGGAGATTAATAACATATATGATACGTTTATTTTTAGCTCTCACGTCTCTAAGAGTTCACAATTTCATATTTAAGAGGTACTTCGTGTCACCCTAGGAGTGACCTCCCTACGGAGAGTATTTTTTTAGCTTAAATCTAGATTTCAGTGAATAAGAGGAAGTTGTTCAAATATAAGTCTATTATACGATAAATAGATTTCAACTGCCACGTCTCCATATAGTTTACATCGTGAGATTCATATGACGCTTCGTGTCACCCTGGGAGTGCCTCCCTACGGAAAGTGTTTTGTATGAATCAATATCAAGGTAAACGGATGAAGTAGTTCATAATAAGTGGGTGAAGGATATGTGTCAATATATCTGCGATCTTCTCCATTAGTCTGAACCGTGAGATTCCTATGTTGTGCCTGCTGGTTAGCTTTAAGCGGCCCTTTGCTAGTCGTTTAGCGACGACTATCCCCGCGGAGGGTTAAAATGAATAGGGTCTTATAGTTCCGTCTTAGATGTTGTCTTCTATTTCGGACGCAAATTCATACCGTCCTATAGGATCTGAAAATGGCAGGTCACACTTACAAGAATTACTAAGTTGTTAGTAAAGATCTTGGCCGAAAACAATAACCAAACGACTATAGGAATAAGAGTTATTCCAGGGATAGTGTTTGGTCAAAATTGTTTCTTTTAGTGAAGGAGTATCTGACTGCCCCTCAATAACACATATTCTGACTCACTAAAATATCGTTGTAAATAAATAATGGTTATGGGTACATTATTACTTTTTGCTAAAATTTTATTTTGGATTTAGTTATAATTTGCTAATTAGAATTTGTTTGAATTTTATCAGCGTGCCGAATTCTAGTATACTCACTTTCGATGTACATAACAGTAAAATCAAAGAAACCTTAGAGCTGATTCACTAAGACCTTTGTGGGCCTCTAAATGTTAGAGCAAAAGGAGGGTTTGAATATTTCATCAATTTTATAGATGATTATTCAAGGTATGGGCATATTTACCTAATGCACCAAAAGTCTGAAACTTTTGAAAAGTTCAAAGAGTATAAGGTTGAGGTTCAAAACCAATTAGGTAAAAAGATTAAACCACTTCGATCGGATCGAGGTCGTGAGTATATGGACACAAAATTCCAAAACTATTTGGTAGAACATGGAATTCAGTCTCAACTCACAGCCCCTGGCACACCTCAGCAGAATGGTGTGGCAGAGAGGAGAAACAGAACCTTGTTGGACATGGTTCGTTCCATGATGAGTTACGCTCAGTTACCAAATTCTTTTTGGGGACACGCAGTTGAGACTGCGGTGTATATTTTGAACATGGTTCCCTCGAAAAGTGGTTTATGAAACACCTTACGAGCTATGGAGAGGACATAAAGAAAATTTATCACTTCAGGATTTGGGATTGTCCAGCACATGTTTTGGTACAAAATCCTAAAAAGTTGGAACACCGTTCAAAAGTATGCCTATTTGTAGGCTACCCAAAAGATACTAAAGGTGGTCTCTTTTATGATCCTCAGGAAGATAAAGTATTTGTATCGACAAATGAAACCTTCCTGGAGGAAGATTATATAAAGAACCACAGCCTCGCAATAAGCTAGTAATAGAAGAAATGTCTAGAGAAATGACAAATGTATCAATAAGAGTTGTTGATCGAGCAGGTCCTTCAACAAGAGTTGTTGATGAAACTGATACTTCACATCCTTCTCAAGAGTTGAGAATGTCTCATCGTAGTGGGAGGGTTGTGCAACAACCTGACCGATACATGGGTTTAACTGAAACTCAAGTCATCATACCAGATGATGGTTTAGAGGATCCATTGTCTTTTAATCAAGCAATGAATGATGTGGACAAAGACCAATGGATTAAAGCCATAGACCTTGAAATGAAATCTATGTATTTCAATTCTGTTTGGTATCTTGTAGATCAACCGGAAGGGGTAAAATCCATTGGTTGCAAGTGGATCTACAAGAGAAAACAAGACCACGCTGGGAAGGTACAGACCTACAAAGCAAGACTAGTGGTAAAAGGGTTTACCCAAAGAGAGGGGTTAGATTTTCAAGAAACCTTCTCTTCAGTTGCCATGATAAAGTCTATTAGAATACTCTTATCCATAGCCACATTTTATGATTATGAAATATGGCAAATGGATGTCAAGACAGCTTTTCTGAATGGCTATCTTGAAGAGAGTATCTATATGTCTCAACCAGAAAGTTTTATACAGTAGGGTAAAGAGCAAAAAGTTTGAAAGCTTAATCGATCAATTTATGGATTAAAACAAGCTTCTAGATCCTGGAATATGAGATTTGATGCTACGATCAAATCTTATGGCTTTGAACAAAATATTGACGAACCCTGTGTCTACAAGGAAATCGTCAACAAAACTGTCGCTTTTCTGGTGTTGTATGTTGATGATATTCTACTCATTGGGAATATGGTAGAATATCTAGCTGAAGTTAAGAGATGGCTGGCTTCAAAATTCCAAATGAAAGATTTAGGAGAAGCACAGTATGTTCTTGGAATCCAAATAGTTCGGAATCGCAGAACATTGGCATTATCTCAAGCATCTTATATAGACAAGATGCTGTCTAGGTATACAATGCAAAATTCCAAGAAAAGCTCTTTACCTTTCAGGCATGGAATTCACTTGTCTAAGGAGCAGAGTCCTAAGACACCTCAAGAGGTTGAGAAGATGAATTGAATTCCATATGCATCTGCAGTTGGGAGTTTGATGTATGCAATGTTGTGTACTCGTCTTGACATATGCTATGCCATAGAAATTGTTAGCACATTTTAGTCCAATCTTGGTCATGACCATTGGATTGCTGTTAAAATCATTCTCAAGTATCTTTGGAGAACGAGAGATTATATGCTCGTGTATGGTCCTAAGAATCTGATCCTTACTGGATACACTGATTCTGACTTTCAGATCGATATTGATTCGAGGAAATCAACTTCAGGGTTAATATTCACTCTTAACAGAGGACCAGTTGTGTGGAGAAGCATCAAGCAGAGTTTTATTGCAGACTCCACAATGGAAGTTGAGTATGTTGCTGTAAGCGAATCAACAAAAGAAACATAGCTGATCCATTTACGAAGGCTCTCTCGGCTAAAGTGTTCAAGGGTCACCTAGTAGGACTAGGTCTACGAGTTTTGAATCACTAGGGCAAGTGGGAGAATTGATGGGTATTGTGATGCCCTATTTTATTGTATTTGTACATTTTATTCTCTCCCATGTAAACTCAACATTGTATTTATTTGTATATATTGATCCACTGGAGTTTTAGTCGAAGTGGAAGTATTGTTGGGTTTTATGTCCTAAAACTTGCATTTTGTAAAATGATAATGTAACGACCCGATCCCCTAGGACTTAGGTTAGGCCGTTACTAAAATAAATGCATGCATAGGATTTGAAACGATGCTCAGTTATGTTGAAATAAATACTAAATAGACAAGAGAAGTTCAAAAGCCATTTATTAAATGCAATTATTAAAACAATAATAGGGTACCCATAATTCGTAAAGACTATTAAAAGTAATAAAAAAACAATCCTTAATAATAAGTTTCAAACTGTAAAACTAAACATTAAAGGAAAAATAAAGACTCTAAATTTCATGATGCGGAACTGTAAAAACTAGTCCAATGGCACGATCACGAATTCCACTACGCCATCGCTGGTGTATCTCTACCCTTACCTGAAACATTAACATAAGAAAGAATGAGTATGAAATACTCAGTAAGTAACCACACCACTGGGGTCAGGCTAGGCATCTATGTCCTTTAGATACCCACCTATGACACATATACACACATGAAACAGGTAAGAGACTGAGTTCTATCCTACTGTAGTTAAGTATGCCCACTACCTCTGGTGAATCTCGTAGGAAACGAAAACTGGTGAATCCCGAAGGAGACAAAACTGGTGAATCCTGAAGGAAACACAAACTAGTGAATCCCAAAGGAAACACAAACTGGTGAATCCCGAAGGAAACACAAACTGGTGAATCCCGAAGGAAACACAAAACTGGTGAATCCCAAAGGAAACACAAAACTGATGAATCCCGAAGGAAACACAAAACTGATGAATCCCGAAGGAAACACAAATTGGTGAATCCCGAAGGAAACACAAACTGGTAAATCCCGAAGGAAACACAAAACTGGTGAATCCTGAAGGAAACACAAACTGGTGAATCCCAAAGGAAACACAAACTGGTGAGCATCTAACTAATCAGTGAGGACATTCACATAACCTCAACATTCAAAAAATCAACACCGTAAGAATCTATGACATACATGTAATCCTCGATACCATGGCTCTACCACATACACATAATCCTTAACACCATATTCTACAACATTCATGTATACCTTAACATCATAGATCCACATCATACAAGTATGCCTCAACATCAGCAGATCAGATACCAACATATGAAACACATACCACCTCATACTAACAATCAAGTGCATAGGTGTATATTTAAACAAATCAGAACTCATGCCAGAACATACTTTGATTCAGGTCGTATTATCAATCAATATGCTAACATTTACCATAACATACACTCATCATGCTAGCATACAACTAAAGCCTGGCCCGTGGGCAGTTCTAGTGGTAAGATTACTTACCTCAAACGAAACTCTACGGATAACAAAAAATCAGACGACCAAACTATGGCAGCAACCCGAAATAGCGGTCCCAATTCTGAAAACAACTCAAATAATTTCAGTTCAACCATAACAGCAAAACTTCGGACCCAAGTCCAAAATATCCAAAAACTTACCCAAAGGATGAAGATCACTCCCACCCTCCCTTGACGATGCCCCCTCTAAGTCCAAGCTTCGCTAAAACTCACCTTCAAATAAAACCCAACAACTGTGAATCAAAATGACGAAACCCAACGTTAATGAATAAGATAACGAACCAAACTACCTCAACCTTACCTAGAACAGATCTGATGATGACAAGGGAAATGGCCGACGACGGATCTGGGTCTAGCAAAGCATGAAGAGGCGGCAGCTGATCGGGTATGGGCTGGCAAGGCGCGAGGGAGCAGCGGCTGGACAGATCGAATGAACAGCGAGCTAGGCTGAGGGCTTGAAATGATGGGTTTCCGGCAGAGGGGTGGCAGATGAATGAAAACGACACCCTCAGCTGGGCGACGCGACCGCGAATGGAGTAGAAAATCGACTGGGCGAGCAGCGGCGACTTCGGATCTGAGCAACGAAGGAGGCGCGGCGGCAGTCTGATGAGGCAGTGAGGGGAGACGCGGCGTTCGTGGGAGGAAAGAAGAAGGAAAATCGGGGTG